>NC_080787.1:129122295-129422451 GCF_028018385.1 Neofelis nebulosa | reverse complement strand
TTGCTTTTCTTCCTGAAATCTAATCCCTGAGCACTGTGATAAACAAAAATAAACTAAGAATGACTAGCAATAAAACATGAGCAAGAACAAACCAAATATTAATGTAAAAATAGCATTAATAGAAGCTAAAATATGAATCTCACCACAGAAGGGTCACAGCATAGCATTTTTGCAAGTGAAGTGTAGCTATTCTGGAAGAGATCAGCTTATCCTTAAGAAATGATGTTTTTTCTCAGACAGGAATTTGAATGCTTAATAAAACATTTCAGATGACATAGATATTTTCCACTCCAAATGTGTAGATTCTTTCTAAAAGAGGGCATAAGGTAACATTTTCACAGCAATTGTGCAAAATACGAAGGGCAGACTGATTTGCTGGGTGTTGGCATAACACAAGAGCGTTACATCAAGTGGAAAGTTACTGGCATGGGCCAGTGTTTACAGAAGTACCTTCACCTCTACACTCTTTGCACCAAAATATCTTATAAGCTTCTTCCAAAAGATAAACACACACACACACACACACACACACACACACACACGCCTGTTAAATAACTTTGCTATTTTTAGGCTACATCTACTCATCATTTATCTTTGTTCAACTTATGATGACTTATAGATATCAATGTTGCCACCCCCACCCCTCACTTGAGCCTTCCCCAGTCTCTACAGATGCCAGATTTTGTGAATGACAATATCAACACCACTGTCATCCAAACTATTACACTAAGTATACACACCAATGGAATGAGAGACATATTCAATATGCTCAGTATGGTTCATCCAAAAAGGCAATTAAAATTCCTGTATGGTAAGCAACTCATTCAGAGAGATGGATGTTAGTTATCTAAGACAGTGACTCTCCAGAATATAACCATAAAGAAAAAAGAGTTTCAGAAAGAAAGAAAGAAAGAAAGAAAGAAAGAAAGAAAGAAAGAAAGAAAGAAGAAAGAAAGAAAGAAAGAAAGAAAGAAAGAAAGAAAGAAAGAAAGAAAGAAAGAGAGAAAGAAAGAGAGAAAAGAAAGAAAGGAAGAAAAGGGAAGGAAGGAAGGAAGGAAAAAAGAAAAGTAAGAAGAGTTCCTTAACAACCAAAACAGATGTCAAAATCCATGCAATTCATGGATGAATTCTTCAGGTTGCTGCTCAAAGCCAATTTGCTTTTTTTTCCCCTTAAATTAATTAATGTATTAATTGCATAGGAATATTTTCCTCAGTTTAGATCATTCTTGTGGTCTATGAATTAAACCTTCATTGTAATGTAACTGATTTTCTGAGATATAATTCACGTAGCATATATCTCAGTAAATATAATTCATTCATTTAAAGTACACAACTCAATGTTGTTGTTTTTTTTAGTACATTCACAGATATGCACAACCATTACCAAAATCCATTTTAGAACATTTTCATCACCTCAAAAAGAAACCCCATATCTTTTAGCTATCATTACCCTATTCCCTTGCTCCTATCCCCACCCCAACCCTAAGCAATCACTAATCTACTTATTATCTCTAAAGAGCTCCCTATTCTGGTCTTCATGTGAATGGAATCATATATGATCTTTGCGACTGGCTTCTTTCACTTAGCATAATGTTTTTAAGGTTTATCCATATTGTAGTAGGTATCAGTACTGCATTCCTCTTAATGGCCCAACCGTATTCCGCTGTGTGGCTACACTACATTTTACTCATCCATGTGCCAATTGAATGGACGTTTAGATTGTTTCCATTTTCTGGCTACTATGAGCTCATGCTGCTGTAAACATTCACATACAAGTTTCGGTATCGACATATGTTTTCATTTCTCTTGGATGTATACTTACGAGTAGAATTACCCAGTCATATGTATAAGTCTGCGGGTCTGTGTTTAATCACTTGATGTGTTTTCCAAAGCGGCGACACCACTTCGCATTCCTCCCAAGTGTGTGAGGGTTCCAGTTACTCCTCATCTTCATCAACACGAGTCTTTTTGGACTTTTTGACCATAGCCACTCTGATGAGTACAAAGCGGTATCTCGTTATGGTTTTCCTTTCATTTCCCTGATAACTAATGCCATCAAGCATTGTTTTCATGTGCTTATGGGCCATTTGTATATCTGCTTCGGAGAAATATGGATCCTGATTCTTTGCCCATTTTTTTTTTTAATTAGGAGCCAGTATACATTTACTTTACACGTTATGTTAACAACTGATTCTTCAGCTAACAAATGATGAGAAATAGCAAACAGGAGGTGGGGAGGAACGATTAAGGCCAGCCATACCAACTAACCTGATATAATAAGAGAAGGAAAGACGGTGTCTGGGTTAATGGCAACTCTCAATTTTTGGCTCTGGTCATGATCGCAGGGTGGTGGGATCAAGCCCAGCATCAGGCTTTGTGCTGAGTGCGGAACCTGCTTAAGATTCTCTCCCTCTCCCTCTACGCCTCTCCTCTGCTCACTAAAAAAATAAATAAATAAATAAATAAATAAATAAATAAATAGCTAAATAAGTAAATAAAAGGAAAAGATATAAAAACCAAACATAGGGGAGCCTGGGTGGCTCAGTCGGTTGAGTGTCCGACTTTGGCTCAGGTCATGATCTCACAGCTTGGGAGTTCAAGTCCTGCATTGGGCTGTGTGTTAACAGCTCAGAGCCTGGAGCCTGCTTCAGGTTCTGTGTCTCCCTCTCTCCCTCTGCCCCCCTCCCACTTGCTCTGTCTCTCCCTCAAAAAGAGATAAAAGCATTAACAAATTTTAAAAAACAAACATAAAACCTCAGAAAGTAGAACATTCTCCAGTCCCATAGGATAGAAAGGACCATTTCAATGGGCCCTGGAAGTATCTTTGTGTTACAATATGGAAAATGACTCAGGTTTATGGTGATTACCTTATATCCTCTTTACAGGATCATTTCAAATTCTATATGGACCATTTACAAAGGCTGGGAGGTCTGTAATAAAAATTTAGGGCTGTGACAAACGGGGATTAAGATTTATTATCAACAGTGTGCTCTTAAATGTTTGTAACAACCAATTCTTCAGGGAGAAGAAAAGGTCTGATTTGCACTCCATAGCTGATTTCAAGCTACCAAAGTGATGGCAACCAGCACAAGAACTTCCTGAAAATTTAACAGTTGGTTCACAAGTCAGTGGAAGCCAACTTGGACATACCACGGCATGATGTGTGACTGACATAAACTAGACACTGTGTTAGTCTCTTTACATACATTACCTTATTACTGCTCTCAATAATCTTTAAGAAGGATTACATGTATTCATCCCCAAAGTAAACTGAGTCTCAGAAAGATTGTACAACCTTGCCCAGAGAGACGCGGGTAAGAAATCCATTCTGGTCTTTCCAAAGACTGTGTTCTTCCTGGTACATTAAGTTGATCATCGTTGTTAAGTTAGTCAAAAACAATTCTTAAATTGGATGAAAAGGAACTTCTGAAAGAGAGTCATCCATTACTCCGAAATTTTACTCATTTGGAACATCACAAGCTTTGACGTCCATGAGCGAGTGAGGTGTAGTACAAGTATTCAGAACCAGAAGCAGCTCACTGCATCTTCCCCAGAGTCAAATGGACAGAAAACTATTATACGATAAGGCCAAAAGCCAGGCCAAAAGAGTTTGCAAACAAAGCTTCCCAGCACCCCAAGCAGTGTAGAAAGTGGCTCTGAGTAATCTAGAGACAGTCCCTTCCAGCTTTGCATTCAGCAGTAGCTCCTGCCAAGACCATCCCTCGCCAGGGCTGGGCATGGGACTCTCACCACATCAGTTCCGCATGCCCCTGGCTCATGCATTCCCACATGTAAAGTCAGCACGCAACACCTTAACAAACAGAGAGTCTTATGGCAAGATACAGAAAATCCCATTTCAGCATAAATCATGTGACAATATTCCCCCCTACCTGCAAAAAAACAAAAACAAAAACAAAAACAAAAACAAAAACAAAAAAACAAGGTAGCGCCTGACCACACTTTTTGGAAGCAGAAGGAGTATATCCTGGAACTGAACATCCCCAGGATTCTATTCAAATAAAACACCAAATTCTCCACCCAGAAGCTAATGATCACCATACATAACAATTTGTAATTAGACAAATTGTATGGAAGGAATCACTTATGCAATCAGTGGCAAGTTTCAACTTCTGTTTCCAGCCAGTATCAAAGAGGTGGGGCGATCCACTGCAGGATAACACATTCCCTTTGCCCTCCCTGGCACCCACTGTGGAATATATTACTCCATTATGGAAGCTGCTATTGTATGCCTGTTAGGTAAGTAGGATTTGTAATTCAGCAACCAAGCTTTGGTAATTATCTCTATGCCAGCCAAGGCTCAAACCTCACCATGTCCAAAAGGCTTCGATTCTCCAAACAACCTAAGAAGGAGATCAGTCAAGTCTTTGGAAGGTCTACTTTTAACTTACAGCAAGAGCACATAGCTGTATTCTCTCAATATCTTCAAGAAGCTGGGACTATTAATGTACAATACTCTTCATTGTATTGTGCTCTGCTCTATATTAAAACCTGAATGAACTGGATAAAAAAAAAATACATGCACTTTTTCTTAACCTTTCACCCAACAAAGAATACAATAAACAGTAGCCTCATTCAGAGATCTTTGGTACAAAGCAGAATGCTTTGACACTGAATATCGCCATGATTATAGGCTTAGTAGTAGGCACGCAGGGGAATAAAAGGAGAAAAAAAAAAACAAGAAGAGAGCAGTGATGGACAAAATTTGGAGACCCCCTCCCATCCTCTCCTTTCCACAGCCCACATCATTGGCACCCATGTCCACCTTCAATGGATGGCCCATCGATAACTAAGAGTGTTTTGCTGGACACTACAACATTTTATACCAACCTTCATCATGCGTGCTCCCTACCTCTTCCCTCTGTTCCTCTTGTGCTCCGATTTGCAGGTTAGCCATTTGGAATCTCATGTCCTTAGGGCCAGGCTTTTGGTTGTTAAGAAATCCAATTCACTAGTCCAACAAGCTAATGGAAGAAGAATAAAGTAGATGACAGCGCTCATCCCCCTGCCCCCTATAGGTACATTCAAACTACTACCCACAGCCTCCTGGAGGTGATTGCTGTCCTTTCATTGACTCACCCCAAGAGAGATCCCAGAGGTGAAGATCCCAGTATAGACTACAAAAAAAGATGACACCATGTCAGACTTTATCCTTGGCCACTAGGGTGGAGATAGTCAACATGAAGAACGGGTGACATGAGATTACATGGCTAGACCTGGCTTCATCAGCATGCACGTTTCTCAACAGTATGCAGATGGCCAAGCAGAGACCCAGCCAGCCTTCCCTGAGGGACTTATTTCCATTCCCATCTCCATACAGATTAACCACAACCAACATTTGAGTCACAACACCCAACAAAGTGGATGGCTTGTAAAAAACAATGTTTTAGAATTCGAGCACCAGAAACACCAGTCTCTAGCAACAACCCTTATCATAACTAAGATGTTGTGAGTTGTGCAACAAATTTCATGTGGCTGGAAGGTTTTGTTTGCCAGGCAGGTAAAACAAGGGTTGACTCCTTTAAACAATCTCCCTTCCCCTACATACCCGTCATATACAGAATTCCTTTGGAAGCCACTGAAAATCCCTGTCACAGAACAGAGGGATGAGAACAATCCATTTGTTTCTATATAAATCTAAGCTCTGCGTCCAACTATTCTAGCTAGTTCCCTTTTCTTTTTCAGACCTCTTGTCAAAATTCTCACATTCCAGGAAAGCTTTTCCTACAATGAGTCTCCTCTACATCAAAATGGCTCCGGTCCAAAGGTTGTGCCAAAGAAAAATTCAGCTAGCTGCCAGCAATGTCTTGGCAGCTTGACTGACCTTTCCTTTCTCTACGTTTTTATTTTTTAATTGTCGTGTCTATCTCAGTTAAGTGACAAACATGTGAGGTAGGAACTGCTTTTATCCTCGTGTTTCTACAGTGCTTCAGATGATGACTCTACTCAATAAATTGAAAATCATTATTATATACAAATGCATATGCTAATGCATGACCTTCAAACTCAGATGGCAGAATGAATAAACAATTACTGGCAAACACCGTGGCATGGCATTTTAGTGAAGTCATCACAGAATCACTAGCAATTATCCTTGCAAACTTAAGGTGAGGTGTCTATGGACTTGAAAGAGAGAAAAACACATTTTTGTTTTAAAAAGAGAAACAGAAAAACTGAAAAAATTAGACTCAACACCTTAACATTCAGATCCAGAACTACAGTACAATCTTCCCAACACACACACACACACACACACACACACACGCACACACACGCATGCAGATACACACAGTAGCATGCTGGATAAAATCAAGGCAGTTTTGTTTAAAAAAGAAATCCTATCACATTAGTCAAATGCTATTCCTCAGAAGCATAACAAAACTAAAGAAACCAAGTAGAAGGCAAAGATATGAAGTATTTTGACCTATCGTACAGTTTTAAGTTTTGTCTTGCTTGACGTTGGGCAATTAAACTACATCCTGAAATCATCTTCTCATTGGATGGACTCATTAGGGCTTAGAAGGCCTTTCTCGGTAAGTAATTATTAATGGTCCAGTGCCAGCCCAGAGATGCATACCTCATGGGATTCCAGAGAGGTTGGTCTTTACCTGATGCTATTTTTAGTAGGGACTTAGATGATGATGGAGAATATGGTTATTAAGTTCAGGGATGACATCACACCGGGTGTGGTACATTCCACTTTGGAAAACTGGATAGAAGTGCAAATGATCATGATGAGTTGGAGAAGTGGGTGGACACAAACACATTGAGGTTCTGTAGTGTAATTCACATGGGAAGAAAAACAAAACACACAATTGCAGGATTCATTTTGTGAAGTCATAAAGAAAACGATCAGGAGGTCACAGTCAACACCAACTACTGGTATTCATGCTTTAGCCTTAAAAGCATAATTGACTTCGTAAAAGCAAAACAAGAGGCCTTTCCTTGGCGTTCAGTAGATACAGGCTAACCTGGAGTGTTCTCTACTGCCTTTCGCTCCACATTTTTAAAGTGGGATATGGAGAATGTGGGGGCATTTAAGAAGAAATCATTTTTTTCTTCTTGATTGTAAGTTTGAGAAACAGCCCTTAGAGAAAATAACTAAAATAATAAAGCTATTTGGCCCAGAAAAGGTTGAGGAAGGGACTTAACCATTTTCAAGCCTAGAAAGAGGAAGAAAGATGGAAGGAAGTCAGTTTTAATGATATTAGAAAATCTCCCTAGCAAACAAAGCTGTGGAAAACCAGAGTGCACTGCAAACAGAACCAGACATTCATCACTGAAAACTTCAAAGAATGGGCCTTTCTCTAAATTTGGAAACAGCTTTATACACAGACAGAAGATTAGATGCCACATGTGAGAGTAAAAACAAAAGCAAAAATGGTGTTTTCTGTTTATCTGTCTTTCCCCCTTGTATTGAAAAGGAAAGTGGTGGGAGGAATAGAAGGGGAAGAAAGGGTCACCATGTTTGGGGACCATCACTTCTCCATACGAACCCAAATGGCAACTCGAGCTCCATCACCCATCCATACCTCTCCAGGGCCCAACACTGCACTGGCCACACGCTTTGTCATGTTGTTTCAGGAATAGTCTTCACGGGTAATTTTGAGTCCCGAAGGCATTACAGTACCCAAGCCCTTTGCCACATCTGAGTAGGATGCACTCTGATTCTTTAACATTACACTTTGCTCACTCTCATTACTGGGCTTTTGATCAAACCCTTGGCCCTGATCCGGATGCCTTTCATCAACCTCCTAAGAACGTCCCACCTTTTGAGGTCCGACGTTCCTGTGATATCTCAGGAAATGTTCGATCCCCATTTAACATGGACTACTGTCTGCACTGTAACTCCTAGACTGTAAGCTCTTTGGAAGTGAACTTACAGTCACCGGATACGGAACAATTTATGTATTAAATCGTACAGGTGTTCTGTATCCTTCTATAACACCCAATTCAGCAAGTACTATGCTCATAGAAGGGGCAAAGTTAATATTTGCTTAATGAATGAAGGACTGATTAACGAGCATATTTAAAGTAAATTTGATCTCAGGGCACCCGAGTGGCTCAGTCAGTTAAGTGTCTGACTTCAGCTCAGGTCATGATCTTGCGGTTTGTGAGTTCGAGCCGCGCCTCAGGCTTTGTGCTGACAGCTCAGAGCCTGGAGCCTGCTTCCGATTCTGTGTCTCCCCCACTCTCTCTGCCCCTCCCCTGCTTGTGCTCTATCTCTCTCTGTCTCTCAATAATAAATAAATGTTAAAAAAAATTGTTTTTAATAAAATAAAAAATAAAAAAATAAAGTAAATTTGATCTTTACCTAGAAAAGTTGCCTTCTACCTTAGAAAACTATTTCTAAGAAGAGACGATTTCATGAGAAAATAATAAGCAATTTCATGAAAATGTTAGTTGGAAACATTTTATAAATTTTTGGTGGGTAAAGTAAATATTAACATTATAAAACTCAATAAAATGATCACAATGTTTCCTTAGATAGAGAAAATATTAAATTGCAGAGTCTCCAAAATTAGGGTGATCGTAAAAATTATGCAGTAGGTGACATTTTCATCTAAGTAAAACATTTCTTAACAGCACATGCAATTATAAAAGCAAAAGGAAGCTATCGTATGTATGTATGTGTGTGTCTTTTAAGATGATTCGGCCTGATAAAATTTTTACTTTTTCTCTTTTCTTATTTCACTTTTATGTTTTCGAGATTAATATCTTATGTGCATTTTACCCCAGCTCACTAGAAATAGTATTTTTGCTACGACTGCCAACGAGGTATCGGAGGTGGTAACCAAATTTAAAATATATCTAACCACATCTTAGATTTCGAGTTAGAACCATGGTTCATTTTCCAAAGATAAATATTGCATGAGAGCCACTAGTCTGGGTTGCACATGAACCTATGACCTAGAACCTAAAAGCACCACATCCATAGCACCTTTTCAAAAATCTCAGCGTGAAGCATTGCCTGAGAATGAGCAGACATTCCTACTGTAAGCACTGTCCACTTGTTTGTTATCTAAATACTGTAGGTGCCTAGATGTTGAGATCTCTGAAACATAGCAAGCAGGCATTATGGGGTACGCTGGTTGAGGAGGTTGTGCGACATCCAAGCAAAACTTGTTCTTTGCTTGAGTTACACTTTGAAGTAATTTCCCAGGAACCTATTGCGCATAGGAACCCAGAATATTCCCCAAATTTCCAAAATAATTCAGGGTATCCAAAGTTCTTGTATAAGCAAGTGGAGTGGGTTGGGGGTGGGGAAGTGAGTTTTGGCATAAACTGTGGGTTTGAGAATCAGTCAAAAATAATAATTTCCTGCCAAAATCTACATTACCTCGTTTCTATCTGAGACTGTATAATAGAAGTCTGTTTCTATACTAACTCTTCTGGGATTTCCATTGAAGGCTGGCTACCACCCCCCCATAATTCAGTCACGTATGTTTGTCCAGTTGCCCTGGGCTGGAGGGGGGGGGGGGGCGAGGAGAGGGGGAAGAGCTACGTTTTTGACTCTCTTTAGGGCCCTGAACAGAGCAGACAGTTTGGCATAATGGGGTCAGGCCAACAAGGGTCAGACAGTGGAAGGGAGCACCTAGGGACCTGGGAATGGAAGGGCTCCGTGAGCAACAGTCATTCTTGTTGTTGATGCTTCACCAGCCCGAGTGTTCGGAAGAGGGGTCTCCGCTCTTCTGATTTTAGATTTGAGGTTTCCAATAAGGAACAA
The DNA here is from genome assembly GCF_028018385.1 of Neofelis nebulosa. Taxonomy (NCBI): domain Eukaryota; kingdom Metazoa; phylum Chordata; class Mammalia; order Carnivora; family Felidae; genus Neofelis; species Neofelis nebulosa. Next base: position 129,412,706 of record NC_080787.1, on the reverse strand, counting down.
GTTCTAAATTCAGAGGCAAAAGGGTGGAGAAGGTTTTAACCCTTTCTGCCAGAGGCAGAGAAAACATGCCGGTTGAAGAGGGTGATCGCTGAGGAGCCGGCTTCAGGGGACCTGCTATCAGCGCTCTTGCCAGCTGGTGACTTCATGACTTCACACCATTTGGTTAGCCTCTCTTAACCTTAGTTTCTTCTTCTCAAAATAATCTTTACCTCAGGTTGATGTGAGAATTCAGTGAAATAATATTTGTACACTGTTTATCACAGCACCTAGGACATACTAACCTCTCAACTAATTGGGCCTTGTGGGAATGTCACTGTTCTTTGGTATAAAGAAGCTCATAAAACACCCAGGGCAAGCAGGATAACCTGGACCGGAGCCACGTGTGCTGAGAGGCAAGGCCTGAAAACGGAGGATATTTCAAACCAGGTGTCTGGAAAAACAAGACAGAGGCTCTGCGCTAGCAGCAGGGGGCCTATCTTTCATCTGTTTTCCCAGTGCCTGTGGCCATGCCTTAGACACAGGAGCATTTTTTCAGGTATTTCCTGAATAAACTGTACAAAAGAGCAGGGCACAAGGGGCAGGAGCAGAAGCAACATCTTGAAGAACCTAAGGCACTAGATTAAAGCAACTACCAACTAATGTTCCAGAAATTTCTTTTAAAGTCAATATTCATTTCCTTCAGGTGCATTACCTTGACACATTTTTTCATTCTCTTTCCTACTCTCCTCATCTTTTGGCCAAGACTTCTGATCTCCAAAGACTTCAGCCAGATGTAATTCATTACAAAACTTGCCCAGTATGTTTTCATTCCTTTTTCATTCCAGATTTGTGGGCAGGTCGGACCGTGACAGACCCAGCACTAGGTGCTCAAAAATTGTGACCCACTTCAGGGATTCCTTTTGCTCATTCAATGAGTGTTCCCACGGATGAGAGAAACCACAGGCCATGAGGAGGAAAAGAGACAAACCTATCAACTGCTCTCTAAGTACCCTTTCTGGTGCTACATCAGACCTGCTTTTACTGTTTGTCAGTGTGTCACTTCCTGGGTCATAGACTGAAGTGAGAAAAGAGAAGGAAGGAAGTAGAAGATTTGGGAGGTCTTTTCCCAGGAAACAGGTATATGGATGTGATTCGTAAATTTTTCTGATGGGAAAGAGATCGTTCCCGTTTCCATCCCACTTCAAGTGCCGAGGATTTAGGAAGACTGGCTGAAATTGAGCCAAGAAAATATAGAATAACTACGAGGTAAGAAGAAATTTTCCTTTGTTTTCTAATTGACTCACATACGAACACAGAATTTTCCCCCAAGTTCCCAAGATATTTCATATGCAACAGACACTCTTCAAAAAAAATTAATCCTGGACATCCCCTCAAAATTTTTCAAAGCCAGAATGCTAGTTGGAAGATTTTAGGTCCAGGAGCTATTAAAACATGGTGACCCAAAGACCCAAAGATCAGTTACGTTTCAAATAAAATCATAAGTTGGTATTTAGTTATCAGACGTATTAATTTCAACAAAGAGTAGTGTCACATTTATTAGAATGTAACAGCAGTTTCAAACTTGGAGATATATGTTAAATAAATAATAAAGGGGGATGTTACAAAAAGTTTCATGAATTTTCTAACTAAAAGCTATGGCAGTTCCAAAGTTACGCTTAATCCAATTGACATTTAATACAATAGCACAGAGTGACTGGACATCAGAAACGAATAGGACGCAGTCATTGCCTCAGAGAGCTCCAACTTACTCTCACTGTGCAAGGCAAGAAAATAAGCAAATTGGTATAGTACAAAGCAGTGTATGCTTATTGCTGGCAATCATCCCAGAATGATCTCCTAATCTACTCTGGAGAAAGTTGGGGGAAGCTTCTCTGAAGAGTATGCATATGAAAATCCTGAAAGGTGAAGAGGAATTTTCCAGGTGGACATGGCAGAGGATAGCAATGGCAGAAACCATCATGGAGCTCAAGGCAGTTTGGTGAGGCTGGAATGAGCCATCCGTATTGTGTGGGTGGCAGGGAAGGAGACTGAATAGAGGTAAAACTGGAAAGTAGGTGAAGGAAGACAGGGACATTGAAAGGCTTGAAGTGATTGGTAGGGTGAAAATATATCCTGTATCGCCCAGGTAAACCCAGTTTACACCTGTGGCCTCAAGGTAATTATTAACAGTGCCCCCTTGCACTCTCAAAAGTGTCCCAAATTGATTTTTATGGTCTTCCTTGTGATTGGCCCTGGAGATCTAAATATAAATAATATCTGACTCCTGCCCTCGAAGAGCTCATGGAAATGGAAGAAGCAGACGCAGAAAAAACTAACTATAATACAAATCAAAAGATAATAGGCTGTGAGAATGAATACCATTCCCACAAATGACGACATTTGAGCAAAGCTTTGGAGAATGAGGAGAAATTGGACAGGAACGCAAGACCATTCTAGGCAAACAAGGTCCTGCCGTGTTGCAGAAAGGTGAGTATCCAAGGTGGTTGGAAGGGAAAGGACGTCAGTGGCTCTGGTGGCAATCGAAGCTAAAAAGTTAACCTTGAAGACAAATTGCCAAGGGCCTTTGCACACCACATCGAGAAACTTGGACTTGAAAATGTCAGCCAGGAGGAGCTACCAAAGATTTTTAATAAGGGAACTGAGGGGTCCAAAGTGCTTTTTGAATCAAAAACGCCATCTTCTCTTGGAGGGTGAACTAGAGTGAGGAGATAGGTAATGGCTGTACTTTGGGTGGAATGGAATTCGATGCCGCAAATTTCAAAGCCTGAGAGCTATCTTCTGTGAAGCTTGATCACTATGACGTTGGGGGTCCAGAAATGAAGAAAAAGTAGCCTTCTCTATGAATGATGGTAGGCAAGAAACAGAAGAATATTTACAGTCCTAGGAAGATGTGTCAGCCAAACAGCACAAGGGACTGAGGAGATGTTACAAAAGATTTGAGGAGTTTACTACTCCAAAGGTTATGGCAATGTTTACACTCTATAAATTTTATAATAAATCATAAGACCAAATGAGCCCATGGAACAGTTTGTGACTGAGCCAGAACTACTAACAAAGGAACTTTTGCCTTCACTGGCAGGGATGAAATCATTTATAACAATGGCGTATGCTAGACCACGTCAGTGAAAAATTTGGCAAATTGGGAATTTGGGTTTTATTTCAATAAAGTAGCCTGCTGGCTGTTTTCATAACCAAAATAGACTGGCCAGAAGCCACAGGAAAGAGAGAAAAGCTCATTTGTCTCCTTTGCTCTCTTATCTTTTATTTTTCCTTCTTTCTTTTATTTTGGAAGATGGTTAACAGCGAAATTTTTTAAACAAATGTAAATTCAACTCAATGAGCTGTATTAAATCTAATGCTCAGCCGATGGCAGATAAAGACACCAGATTACCCTCACATCCAATTGTCAATGGAAAGGTCAAAAAAAATGTTCACCAGAGAAGCCATATTTGCCTAATAATAAGGTAATTTCCTCAGCTTTCTGACAAGGAGATTCTGTGCAGATAAGAAAGTCGTGGGCTACCTGAGTCCATTGACAAAAGCAGAGACTTCCCCATATTTGTACCACAAAGGATAACTTTTATTAGGTGTTTTCCCCATGAATGAATCCAATCTTTGAGAAATTTCTTCCACTCAATTAGCAGTATTTAACTAACAGATAACTTATCTTCGTATTGTTTTATTAATCACACATAGCCTTTCCTGCCAATCATAGTTTCTGATCAATAAAAGAAAATCTGTCACCACACCAAATTGATGTGATTTTAGCCAAAACAAAGAAACTTGACATTTTATTTTTTAGCCTATAGGGATTTATCTCAGCTTACTGTAATGGTTTCTGTTAGGTTTTTTTGTTTTTTTTTTTTTTTGGAAATACTGAAAATAGCTCAAGGTGTCCATTACAATCTTCAAGGACATGAGGGACATAGAAACCTTTAACAGGGAACTTTCACACCAGAGAACAGACTTTCACAGGGTGATTAAGAGTAAGCAAACCTTGGGGCACCTGGGTGGCTCAGTCGGTTAAGCGACTGACTTTAGCTCGGGTCATGATCTCACGGTTGGTGAGTTCGAGTCTTGTGTCAGGCTCTGTACTGACAGCTCAGAGCCTGGAGCCTGCTTTGGATTCTGTGTGTGTGTGTGTCTCTCTCTCTCTCTCTCTCTGCCCCTCCCCAGCTTGTTCTCTCTCCCTCTCTCTCTCTCAAAAGTAAATAAAAATAAAAAAAAAAAAAAAGACTAAGCAGAACTTGTACGCATTACACTCCCCTAACTTCTCTCCATTCATTCTTTTTTTTTTTTTTTAATGTTTATTTATTTTTGAGAGAGAGACAGAGAGACAGAGTGCCAGGGAGGGGCAGAGAGAGAGAGGGAGACACAGAATCTGAAGCAGGCTCCAGGCTCTGAGCTGTCAGCACAGAGCTTGACGCGGGGGCTCAAACTCACAAACCATGAGATCATGACCTGAGCCGAAGTCGGACACTCAACCGACTGAGCCACCCAGGCGCCCCTTCTCTCCATTTATTCTTACATTCACTCCAGTTGACAAGAATGTTTTGAGCACAGTTGGTCACGTATTAGGCTCTGAAGTAGACATCGAGGATACAAAGACAAAATTCCTTGCCCTCAAAAAGCTCACAGTCTAGTCTGCGAAATAGAGATGTAAACAAACCCAATACAACTTAACAAAAGCTAGACTCTGCACACACTAACTCAGCACTGTGGCTGCAAAGGCACTGTTTCTTAACACTGCCTTGGGGAGCCCTGGAAGTTTTCCAGAAAAATTCACAACTGAGCAGAGACCTTTCAGTGGAGAAGAAGCCAGCTAGTTGAACAAATGGGATGGGACTTTCCAGGAAGTGGGGACAGATCCTAGGAAGGCAAAAGCCATGAAAAAGAATGAATGGGATATACAGAAACAACTAGCAATTCAGCAGGAGAGGCAGTGTGGTGTAGTGGTTAAACCCACAGACCGAGACGTCAGACCACCTAAGGAGGGACTCTGGGCTCCACCACTTAGAAGCTGATGACTTCACACAAGTGACTTAACCTCTCTAAGCCTCTGTTTTCCCATCTGTGAAGCAGGGACACCTACTTCTGAGAGTCATAAAGGAGATCAAAGGGCGCTATAAAACATCTAGCTCTACACTTGGTCCTTGGTAAATTGTGCTTCTGTGTACAATGCTGAACATTAGTGCTTACGCAGTTGCTTTTGAAAAGCATACTGGGGGGCGCCTGGGTGGCTCAGTCGGCTAAACGTCCGGCTTCGGCTCAGGTCATGATCTCGCGGCCCGTGAGTTCAAGCCCCGCGTCGGGCTCTGTGCTGACAGTTCAGAGCCTGGAGCCTCCTTCAGATTCTGTGTGTGTGTCTCTCTCTGCCCCTCCCCCATTCGTGCTCTGTCTCTCTCTGTCTCAAAAATAAATAAACGCTAAAAAAAAATTAAAAAAGAAAAAAGAAAAGCATACTGGCTGCAAGAGAAAGAAGGTGGGCAAGACGGCAGGAGCCTGATTTCTCTGCTGTACTAAAAAGGGTAGTATTACCTTCCGTAGGTCCTTGAAGGATTTTAAGTGGAAAGTAAAAAGCGACATGATATGATTTAGAAAGATAACTTGAGGGGCGCCTGAGTGTCTCTGTCGGTTAAGCATCCGACTTCAGCTCAGGTCATGATCTCGTAGTTCATGAGTTCGAACCCCACATTGGGCTCTGTGCTGACAGCTAAGAGCCTGGAGCCTGCTTCAGATTCTGTGTCTGTCTGTCTGTCTGTCTGTCTCTCTCAACAATAAATAATAAAACATTAAAAATAGAAAGAAAGAAAGAAAGAAAGAAAGAAAGAAAGAAAGAAAGAAAGAAAGAAAGAACTGAAGATATACAGCCAACCAGGAGATTATTGCAATGACACACCCAGTGGCACTTAGCATCTATCACAAAGTGACAATGGTTATAACTGATTGCCAAGTTGAATCTGCTAAGGAAAGAAAAATGTTGGTTTCATTCATTCACACCAAGTCCACAATATTCTGTGAGAACTTCTCTTCCTGGAGTGTTTGTTTTTCTCCGTAGAGCCACAAAGCATCTTTTGAATTAGCCTAGCAACCAATGTGGGAACTTTGTTGGCAGCTCAACACTGGGGAATGTATAGAAAGTCCTTTCTAAAGAGTTCCACACCTGTAAAAAGCTTCTTTGCCTTAAATGTGATGACTTAACTAATGGGATAAATAAACCCTCTTTGAAATGCAGAAGAAGCTCAGAAGGAGCCTCTAGGAAGTCGTATTTGATATGCACAAGCCTCTTGAAAAATCGTTTCCCTCTCCCAGTCCCCACTTGGGGATCTGTGGAAGATGATTCTTCAAGCCAGGCAAGAACACCAGCAGAGCAGCGTCTTCACAGCTTGGTCTCCACCCCCCAGCAGCTGGGCTTTAAGAAGAGTACATATTGTAAACTGCCTTTTGCCAGAAATCTCCGACTTCAGGCTAACACAAGGCCGCCAAGGGAGATGGGGAGCTTGAGAAGTGTAATCCAGGAAAAGGAGACCACCAAAGCGAGGGGTTCTTGAGTAGATGGTGCTGAAGGGATACTGTCCACCAGGAATATAACTCAACCACCAGCTTTTCCGTTCCTCTAAAAAGGTACACCGTACAAATAATTTGCTGGATAGACACTTAGAAAGGGAAAGCCACACGGCTTTATTTTTTTTTTTTTAATTTAAAGTGTACTGAGTTAACATACAGTGCATTCAGGATATATTCAAAATACAGGAGAATTCAGTGATTCATCACTTACATAAGAAACCCAGTGCTCGTCACAAGTGCCCTCCTCAATCCCCATCACCCATCTAGCCCATCTCCCACCCACCTCCCACCGCCAACCCTCAATTTGTGCTCCATCGTGAAGAGTCTCTTGAGAAGAGAGGAAAACACACTACAAACAGCTTTAAATAAAAGTTCTTAGGCAAGGGGGTGGGGAAATGAGAGACTATTAGAGAGAAGGAAAGGACCCTTAGGGCTGAAAGCAAAGTGCCATATTTGAAGTTAGTATGTTTTATCCAAATGGTTTCTTCACAGCCTGTTAACAAACAGCTTTTTCCCATACTGAAGACCACCCAGATGTGATTGGTTGGTGTTGGACTCAACTTACCGGCATTTATAAAGGCAGCTGCTTGCAGCTCAGGGAGTTAGAAGCAACCCACAGGACAGCTCCAATCACACGCAAGTTCAAGGTACGTGGTGTTACAAGCATGCTGCTGGAGACGGTCATGTATTTTTCACTCCAGTCTCCTCTAGAGTCCTTAGAAGTTCCTGAAAAGTAGTGGATGAAAAAACCCTACAGTATCAACATTAGGAAAATGGCAATTTTTGTTTCTTTTTAAAAATTTTTTTAACGTGTAGTTATTACTGAAAGAGAGAGTCAGAGCGTGAGCAGGGGAGGGGCAGAGGGAGAGGGAGACACAGAACCTGAAGCAGGCTCCAGGCTCTGAATGGTCAGCACAGAACCTGATGCGGGGCTCGAACTCACAAACCATGAGATCATGACCTGAGCTGAAACCAAGAGTCAAACACTTAATTGACTGAGCCACTCAGGCACCCCTCTTTTTTTTAATGTCTTTTTGTACTTTCCATGGAAGTTATTTTTTTCACAATGGACAGTTAATTTTCCTATAATTTTACTCTTCACTAGTGTCTTTACATCAGCTGCTTTCGTCACTATCATACAAAATTTATAAGAAATCAGCTGTAAATGTATCACCCTGTAACATAGAATCTCCCCCCTTGGTCCTCCAGCAATCTTCAGTAAAATTGACTCGACATGCAAAAGGAAAAAAGAAGTTATACCCTTACATAAATGTCAGGCGCAGGCATAATCCATGGATGCAGGAGCTGTCCTCAAAGACAGTATGTGAAGAAATACAACTGAGAAACTGTCACTAAAAGGAAAAATAGTCATAATGATTCAAATAAATGTGAAAAAGAAGAAACAGATTATTCAAGTCCAAAAGCAAGCGCTCTGTAGAAAGTTTTGATTTTTGGCATGCAAAACAAGAAACAAAACAGAGAAATATTCATGAATGGCTTGATCTGGAAGTCTAAATAGGAGGTTTATTAAGGACAGAAACAAACATATCAGTGGGTCATAGGTCAGATGAAGAGAGATATGGTTTAAGGAGTAAAATTCAGATGTCTTGCATGACTGCTATTTCCAAACTAAATATTGATAGTGGATTCTTTAAAGTATAAACCGTAATGAAAAATCTAGTCCCCATGAAAAAATCCCATATGTGCTGTATATACATTGTGTGTGTGTGTGTGTGTGTGTGTGTGTGTGTGTGTGTGTGTGTGTTGTGTAAAGTATAAGGAGCCAGCACAGTCCTTTTGCAGAGGAATTTTCAATCTAAAATGGGCAGGACAAGAGTAAAGAGGTCCATACTACAAAACTTATGGGAGAAATATTCTGAACAATATCATGGAAGAAGGTTATTAAAGAATTTCTTTGATCAATATATCAGAAGTTATTGTGCCATGTTGAATAAACAACCAAACCATATTCTCTGGTATTTTCTCACTATGTCATTCAATATTCCTTTTAGGATAACTTACATGATAAATTCCTTTCAGGGATGAGTCACAACAAAACAAAAGTATATCTTTCCTAATGAACTCGTAGTCCTTTCCATATTCGACCATGAAAGTCATGTAACACAACATATTTCTCCCTTGCCTTGGCTACCAGGAAGCCCTAAGAAAATTTTCCTCCCCCAGGGTTTACTGATACGATTATCCATTGTTCTTCCTCCTTTGATGTTTATCTTTCACTGTTTTATTCTTGCCTTAAAACTCCTCTGTCTTATTGTATCTTTTGAAAGCTGTTCTTTCATTCAAAGTGGGAAAGTAGAAAGTAGAAAGAGAATGAGTATTTCCCTTCCTTTCCATTCAGGATAATGCTGATTATTATCCTCTCCTCAACGTGGAGAAAAGAAGGATGAAAGGCCAAAGAATTTTGGAGCGGTTTTTCCGGATTTGGAGAAACAATAAAACACAACCCTTAGTTTGCAAAACTTAACTTTGGTCTAGAGTCATATTCCACCCCACTGCCTGCTGTTTGTCTTTTTAACATTATTAACTCCTTTGTCATTCAGAAATTTTAACATAATCAAAGTTACCAATTTTTCCTGTATAATTTATGCTTTCTGTATGTTGCTCAAGTTTTCCCCTACCCTACAATCTTAACAATATCCTTTATATTTTCTTCTAGTTGTTCTAGCTATTAAAACTTGAATTATTTATCAGAAATTTCATTGGTAGACACCGATTCAGCACAGGGGGAAGAATGATCAAGGGAAAGAGTTGACAGACACCACATTAGAGCCGCTGAGAAAACCTTCCCACACAGTAGAGGACACTTCTCAAGACACCAAAATTTGTGCTTTTTTGGTCCAGGGCACATAGACACGGCTAAATTCTTACTTTTTAGACTCCATTTCATCTAGATGTCATGCTGACCTTCAGGGAACGCCTCTTTCTTCAGACAACTCATTAGACTTCAGGTTGCATGGTTGGTTCTAATCACTTCTGTTACTCTTTGGTTTTTCCAAAGTGGTTTCATTGTCCTATTGTCCTAAGAATGCCTCCCTGAGATTCAGAGCCTGGTCAACATTGACTAGATGTGGGTGATTCCTGTTCCCCTCAGCCAAATGTGTGCAGACAATCTCTTGAGTTATTTCTCTAGATAACTAATCTCACACATTATGTGTAGTCCTTCCTAGTTTCACTCGCTTTCATTGTCTATTTACCCTTCAGCATTCCAGTGGGGCCTCACCCACTCTGTGTTCTGAAAATTAAAAGAACTTTGTAATAAACAGGGGTGTTCAGAAAGAACGGTGTTCAAGTAGTCTGGCACTGACGAAGGGACACAATTGAGTTAGGAGAAATGCTTGGTTAACTTGTCCATATAATCCATACTATGCACTTTTCTTTTTCAGATTCTGTTTGCCTACCAAGCCATCTTCACCTGAGTTAGAACTATAACCTTTTTTCCAGGTGTTCCAGAGTCCTAGTTATAGACCTTGATTTCCACCTTCTAGAGCACCATATTTGCCCCCGGGGACTCTTCAAACCAGGGCTTCTGCCTGTTGTAAATAGTTCTCGTCAAATAACCTGAGAGCAGAATATCAAGATGTTTTCGGTGAACTGATTCTACGCCTTTGTCTAAACAGAGGTCCCTGATCTTTCGCCTGCCTCTGAGGACACTCTTGGCCACCAGCATGACTTACCCGTATGCCCTGACTCAAGTTCTGATGGCGATTGGGCTTGCCAGAGATTCGAGAGAGGGAAGAATCCTGGCGTCTCCAGAGGGCAACGTGTGTGCAAGGAAAGTCTTCAGCCACGTGTAGTTTTTTCTGGTGCCATCTCCCTTCAGGTTTGTCAGCAAGGCATACGCATCAGGGCAAGAATTTCACAAGATAGTTCATAACATCTGTGCCCCTCCTTCTGCCTCGTGAGTCCCCCTGTCTTTGTGGGCAAGTCATTTCACCCCACTTAGTCTGAATTTTTATAAACTCTAAATGAAATGGGTTGGACTCGATGGTTTTTATGGGTCCTCTCATCTGCAACTTTCTATGATTCCACGATCCTTTTGAGTTTACTTCAAAAGCTCCATTATCAGGGCACCTGGGTGGCGCAGGTGGTTAAGCATCCAACTCTTGATTGAGGCTCAGGTCATGATCTCACAGTTCCTGAGTTCGAACTTCGCATCGGGCTCTCTGTTGTCAGCACAGAGTCCGCCTCGGATCCTCTGTCCTCTGCTCTCAGCCCCTCCCCCACTCATGATCTCTCCCTCAAAAACAAATAAACGCTTTTTTAAGAAGCTCCATTAGTGGGATTCAAGGTGCAGCAAGAATCAGGCACATTTCTGCATGTGGCTTGTGAAATCTATCTTATTATTTGTGCACTTTGTGCACAAACTACTAAATAAACTAGTAAAGAGTCGTTTGGGTTTTTTTTTTTTTTTTGAGATATAATTGACATATAACATGACATTAGTTTCAGGTGTACAACATAATGATTTGATATACGTACACATTGCCAAATGATCATCATAGCAAGTCTTGTTAACATCCATAACCACACAGTTACACATTTTTTTTTGTGATGAGAACTTTTGTTTACCAACTTTCAAATATACTATACGGTATTATTAACCACAGTCACCATGCTATACATGACCCCAGGACGTATTTATTTTGTTACTAGAAGTTTGTAACTTTTGACCACCTTCGCCTATTTCACCCACCCTCCACCCCCCCATCCCCTGCTTCCGGTAACCACCAATTTGTTCTCTGTATCTACAAGTTTGGGGCTTTTGCTTTGAGTTTTGTTTTGTTTAGATTCCACATGTAAGTGGGATCGTACAGTATTTTTCTTTCTCTGACCAACGTGTTTCACTTAGCATAATGCCCTCAAGGTCCATCCATGTTGTTGCAAATGGCAAGGTTTCCTTCTTTTTTATGACCCAATACCCTTCCAATGTGTGTGTGTGTATATATATATATATATATATATATATACCACATCTTCTTTACCCATTCATCCACCGATGGACACTTGGGTAAATATTTTTGATACTGTTAGTAACTTGATGCATTTATTATTTTTTTGAATGTGTATTTATTTTTTAGAGAAAGAAAGGCAGAGTGTGAACGGGGGAGGGGTGCAGAGAAAGGGAGACACAGAATCTGAAGCAGGCTCCGGGCTCTCAGCTGTCAGCACAGAGCCCAATACGGGGCTTGAACTCACGAACCGTGAGATCAAGACCTGCGCCAAAATCGGACACTTAACTGACTGAGCCACCCAGGCGCCCCAAATAACTTGATGCATTTAAAGAAAATCGAAGACTTTCTGCCTCCAGCTGCCTAGGCTCTTTCAGTTTTAGAAGCAGAGCTACATCAAGTTGAATCACTAACCGTTATGATTCAGTTGGATGCTCTTCGTGGAAAAGAAGGGATCCACCGTGACAGTCAGAAAACAACAGATCGGGACGCAGACCCAAACCTCAGTGAACCTTCGTAGCACCGAAGCATAATTAGTAACTGCAAGGGACCCTCCCTTACAAGTTTTGCAAAGCTGAACACTTTGCTGTTTACCAAAGTACTATACATCCAAACATAGTTTCTGCCTTCTGTTGAATTTTAGATCTATATTTGAACAAATAAGACAGTTTCTATTAGTGAAACCACTTTTACCTCCTGAGAACAGTTTTACTCATCAAAATCTCTCCTCATCTGAGCTAACGTACCTCTATCAGCCAAGCAGAGTGACAAGGGAATAGGTCTGGGTGTCACACGAAGCGTGTTCTGAATTCCCACTGTGCCAGGGATTAGGACACGACGAGAACTCAGTCATGGCCCCCAGGCTGGCAGAAATTGTGGTGGTGGTAGCATGAGGAAGCGGGTGGCATGTAGGAAAACGATTCTCTGTTAGAGCTGGCTGGCTGAGTTCGCCTTGTGGGTTCCAGTTTTGCAGCTTTTACCTGATTGCTTCCGATCTCAAATAGCAGAGCTCGTCCAGCCTCCTGCACTCTGGACTTCTTTCCTGATGTCCTCCTTGGCTTCTTCTCTCCTTTTCAAGGAGGCTCCCTGTTAGACAAAAACGACGACGGAGGGCCCTACCTGTTGGTGTTATGACGCCCTGGGACTTATATCTAAATTAATGTTTCATAGAAAGCATCACGTGTCCCGCCACTGCACCAGACAACATGAACATGCAGCACATAGGTTCATCTTCTGCGGGATCCACTTTCGTCAAATCCTCTTAATGGGGAAAGAAACAGGATGAGAAGCCCGTACCTCCAAGCAGAGAACTGATCCTTGCTCAGAACTCTCTTCCCCCTGATGACACCTTATGAAAGAGCCACAAAGCCAACAAAAATTACAGGAAAAATGGTCTACAGAAGAGCTTACATGCGGGGGGGAAGATTTGGAATCTTGAGAAGGTGGTGAAACGTTTTTGAAACGCAAATGGTAATTTTATAAAGATCCTGCTGAATTATTCAGCATAGATTAGCAAATACGGAGAAAACTTTTAGAGGGTCCACAGAGTAGCCAATTAGAAAACTAAAAAACAATTTCAATTTTTTTTTTTTAAAGGAGGTTTTAAATTAAATCTCAATTGCTTAACTGTTAGGGGGAAAAGAATTAGAAATTTTAGCTTCATGATCACCCCCTCTGCATCATGTACTGGTTTTGCACTGGGGATACAATGTTGTAGCACTGGGATAAGATAGTTGTATGGTCCCTGCCTTCATGGGGGCGGTAATCAAAGAGTCACAAAACAAATGTGTAACTCCACATGGTGAAAATCACAAGGCATCATACATAATAGGGACAAAAATGGAGGGTCTAAACTGTCTAGAACAAAATACAGTAAAGTCTCATAGAATGGCAAGGTATGATAAGAGATCAGTAAGTAGGATTCTGACGACTCAGAATTCGGTTTCAACAGACCCATTATAATTGTAGCTCAGAGATAACAGGAAGGGAGGAAGGCTAAACGATCAGTCCTGGCATCTATGTCTTTCCTTTGGTGATGACACCAGAGACCGAGGCCTGGTCTTCAGCATGGCTGGTCCATCCATCCAGAGCTGTACTGGCTCCCACACTCATCAGACCATCAGAGACTACGAAGGGCAGTTTATTAATTTACAACAGGAGGACACCCTTCTCGTGCCTGGAATTCTTATGTCTACGAACTCTCAAGGTAGCCAGCAGGCCTAAGAAGCTGGGCCTTTCCTGCTAAAGATGTTGATTTTCTCTCACACATGTTTATGCTCCCTCCATTTCACTCCCAGAAGATAATCTTCTCTCAACGTTCTAGGGGGTGCTTCTCTGGCACTCCTACATACTGATTCCAGAATCGACACTGCACATCAAATTAGCTTAGAAGTCCCTTGCCCACTACAAATGAGTGGTATAAACAAGACTGCTTAAAATATTTAAAGAACTGAAGTACTGTAAGCACTCTGAAAATACCGTTTAAAACAGAAATAATTGACACAGTAATAAAAATCATGCTTATGTAGTTACTACACAGGCATTTACTTTTTTTTAAATTTTTTTTAGTGTTTATTTTCATTTTTGAGACAGACAGCCGAGTGGGAGAGGGGCAGAGAGGGAGAGAGACCCAGAATATGAAGCAGGCTCCAGGCTCTGAGCTGACAGCACAGAGCCCGACACGGGGCTCGAACCAATGAGACGTGAGATCATGACCTGAGCCAAAGTCAGACACTCAACCGACTGAGCCACCCAGGTGCCCCATACACAGGCATTCAAATGAATGGAAGAAGGAACTAGTGACTCAACAAATAAAAGAAGATTGAACTCACAGACAACTTTGGAGTCATGTATTTATTTGATATAGGAAAGAAATCTATATATATATATTTTTAAATTCCAGTGTAGTTAATGTACAGTATTATATTAGCTTTGGGTGTACAATACAGTGATTCAATCATTCCATACATTATTCAGTGTCCATTGTGATAAGTACACTCTTAATACTCTTCGCCTAATTCATCCATCCCCCCACTCACCTCCAGTAACCATGTTTATTTTCTACAGTTAAGAGTCTGTTTTCTGGTTTGTCTCTCTCTTTTTTTTTCCCCCTTTGCTCATTTGTTTTGTTTCTTAAATTCCACATGAGTGAAATCATATGGTATTAGTCTTTCTCTGATTGGCTAAGCAAAATAGCTTAACATCGTACTCTCTAGATCCATCCATGTTGTTGCAAATGGCAAGATTTTATTCTTTTTTTTTTTTTTAATTTTTTTTTCAACGTTTTTTATTTATTTTTGGGACAGAGAGAGACAGAGCATGAACGGGGGAGGGGCAGAGAGAGAGGGAGACACAGAATCGGAAACAGGCTCCAGGCTCCGAGCCATCAGCCCAGAGCCTGACACGGGGCTCGAACTCACGGACCGCGAGATCGTGACCTGGCTGAAGTCGGACGCTTAACCAACTGCGCCACCCAGGCGCCCCAGCAAGATTTTATTCTTTTTCGTGGCCGAATGCTATTCATCTTTATACTTCATCTTCTTTACTCATCTGTCTATCGATGGACACTTGGGCAGCTTCCAGAATTTGGCTATTGTAAATAATGCTGCAATAAACATAGGGGTGTATATATCTCTTCAAATGAGTGTTTTTGTACTCTTTGAGTAAATACCCATTAGTGTGATTACAGAATCAGAGGGTAATTCTATTTTTAATTTTTTTGAGAAACCTCCATCTCGTCTTCCACAGCATCTGCCCCAGTTTGCCTTCCAACCAACGGTGCACCGGGGTTCCTTTTTCTCCACATCCTCACCAACAGTCATTGTTTCTTAAAGAAATCTATAGTTTTAAAAGAAAATGGTTAACATTCAGACTTCCCACTAGTTTCAACTCTCCATTCCCTCCCCGACCTCAGCCACTGATCCAAATTTTTTATAATAATCAATAATTACATGAGCCAAAGTATTTTTGATATTAAAGCTGGATACTCCCCAAACCAGTTTTTGGTTTTTTTTGTTTTTTTTTTTTTATGTTTATTTACTTTTGAGAGACAAAGAGAGACAGAGTGTGAGCAGGGGAGGAGCAGAGAGAGAGGGAGACACAGAATCCGAAGCAGGCTCCAGGCTCTGAGCTGTCAGCACAGAGCCCAACACAGGGCTCAAACTCATGAGCCGTGAGATCATGACCTGAGCGGAAGTCGGACGCTTAACCGACTGAGCCCCCCGGGGGCCCCACCACCACCACCAAACCAGTTTTTATTCATCTAGAGTTCACGAACCCTTCACACCACTTAAAGCATTTGCGGGGGGGGGGGGGGGGGGGGGATTCTCTTTTTCTCTTCAAAAACTCTTTCATCTTATGTTTTCATTTTATTGGTAATTTAAAAAAATATATTACAATTATATTGTGCATCATCAAAATGACCATCTTTCAAATTTGGATTCGGGAACACAACCGTGGTGGTGTCAGGCCATATTACTTAAAACCTTGGAAAGAAAAGAGCAGACGTGATTTTAAGACGTAAGTGACATGTTCACATGACGTGAAAACTAAATGAAGTCATGGGCCACTCTATGCAAGTTTTTGCCATGGTTCCAATAGAGAATTTCATTGCACGGCATGTTCGAGCACCAGCGGTCAAACTTGGTAGACAAAAATATATATGTGCTGTAATTCTTGTTGCTAGACTTGTACTGAAGGGATGATTTAATTTTGACAAAATCTTCCATTAAATGCTGTTAATTTTACTTTTTATTAACTGTCTAGTGTTATTTTTTGGTTAGCATATGCATGTATTCCAGTATTACAGTCGTATAGAAGCTACAAACACGAGTATGTGACGTATTGTTTTTCTATTCTTACATACTCAAGAAATATAATTAAAATAACTTCAGTAAGCATTTAAGGTTTTACAGATGTTTTTCTCTTGAAAGGGGTCCATATATTACTTGTGAGAAATACTGTTTTAAACTAGTATTTTTTTTCAATATTTCTGTCCCTTTTCCTATTATTTCATGAGGCACTTAGGCATTTTTTAAAAACTGTTTACTTGTGGGGGGGTGGGGGGGGCAGAGAGAGAGATAGGGAGAGAGAGAATCCCAAGCAAGGAGTCCACGCGGGGCTCAAACCCACAAACGGAACCTTGGGATCATGACCTGAGTTGAAACTAAGACTTGACACTCAAACTACTAAACCATCCAGGCTCCCCATGAGCCACTTCGGCATTGTTTAGTTATTTAAAAATGTTTTGTATGATACCTAAAAAGAAGAGAGTTCACCGAAAATATTATGTCTTAGATAAATATATTACTGAAGTGTATTTTGTGGAATTTATTTTAAGCCTACCTTTAACAATATTTATTACACAAAATTATAAAAGCAAAATATTTTCTTCTTACATTGTGGACTTCCATTCATAATTTGTTTAGAATCAATTATTTTTTTAAAAATTTTTTTTTCAACATTTTTTATTTATTTTTGGGACAGAGAGAGACAGAGCATGAACGGGGGAGGGGCAGAGAGAGAGGGAGACACAGAATCAGAAACAGGCTCCAGGCTCCGAGCCATCAGCCCAGAGCCTGACGCGGGGCTCGAACTCACGGACCGCGAGATCGTGACCTGGCTGAAGTCGGACGCTTAACCGACTGCGCCACCCAGGCGCCCCTGTTTAGAATCAATTATTAAGGAAAAGCATCACTTGTTGACAAACTGAAAATCGATGATACCTTCTCTTTGGATTTTGCACTAAATGTTTATTTAAATAGAAATTGAAATACTACTACAAACAGCGACATCAGAAATTAACACAACACACTTTCATTTCTGGATGTGTTTCGTTCTTATATTTTGTGCTTAAATAGCAACTGGGGTTTGTGAAAAGAATTTGTGTGTTTTCTTTGCAACTAATGAGGTAAAAGGAAGAGCCGTCCAGGCTCTTATTTGTAAACACACCTCCAAGACTGGTATATGTGGCAGTTGAAACTTTATTTGTAATAAATTGAAGGCCAATTGTTTCCTCTTTCTGGCTCTGACTTCTGAGTTCTAGAACATACTGGCACTACATCAGAATTTTCATTAGATGACGGTAACCTCTGCATGGGGTAAGCATCATCGTAAGTCATTGGCAGAATAATTATCACAACTGCCTTTCTCATTGATTTATTTTATTCGGGGCCATTTCTCTTCTATCTGCACAACTCTCAAGGTCTGCAGAACACAATTTGAAAACCACTGAATGGGAACGAAAGCAACTCAACGTTGTACAATAGTAAAAGTTACCCCTCTGCCAGAGGGAATTTGGCAAGAGAGTAACCCAGTTAAGTACCCGCGGACCAGACATGGGATGTCTATGCCCAGCTCAGTAGACTCCCTCAGCACACGCTCAGAGACTTTCAAACTGCTATTTTGAACAGCAAAAATACTTTTAAATGATTTTATTTCCCAGGTTTTAAAAACTAGAAATTGATACAGATACCGTGCCTTTTACAACGCCCCCGCCTATCATACAGAGGGCCTGTTGGGAAATGCTGATCTAAGCCATTCAACACATCTCTTATCCTATTTCACTGAAGTCTTCATAAAGACTTAGTTCCCTCTGATAATCTGCTGTGGTGTTTTAAAATCCTGATGTTTCAGGAAGTCCTTTACGGGCAAGTCACTTAACCTCTCAGGACCTCAGATTTCTCATTTGGAAAATGAAGGGGGTTGGATAAGATTCTTTTTAAAGTCCCACCTAGAATTAGAATGCTCTGGTTTTTGTGCAAGCCAAAACTTTCATTTTCATAACTGTTTAATATCAGAACGATGTTTTAAAACAAATTCAAACAAGAAATCCTTAACACATAAAGCACGTAAAAGTAAAGCCGAGAACTCTCCAGGTCTGCAGAGCACAATTTGAAAACCACTGATCTAAAGCTCTCTTTTAAAAATGCTTTCCTTTTTTCTTTGTCTCAGTGGAAAAGCAAAACATCTGGAAAGGACCCTCCATATTAGTTTCCCTATGTGTATACCAGAACATATGTATTAAGTCACCTGTCAGCTTTTCTTCTCCAGATTAAATAGCTATTATAAGTCCCATTTCCCATCCCTTTAAAATATATTTCCCCTCTTTTTTTTTTTAATGAACCTTCTTTAGTTTCTGTAATTCTTTATTAAAATGTAAAGCTACAAACCAACCACAATCTCTGAAAAGAGCCAAGTGTAGCAAAAGGATTACTTCCGGCTCTATCATGAGATATTCTCACTCCTAATACACTCCAAGTTGTTTCCTTTTTAATAACATTCCACTGCTGCCTCCCATTCAACCAACAGCTCCGTTTGACCCACACTTTTTTTGCGTCCTTCCTTCCTTTCTTCCCTTCTTTCTTTCTTTTCCTTTCTTTCCTTTTCTTTTCTTATGTCTAGTCAACTAATTTTGTTATATCTAGTGAACTAATTTCCCCTCTAATACCCATGTTATTGTCCTCACAGGCCCTTTGAAGTGTTTCTTATTGAACATAATTCCGTTTTTAATGGAACATTTCTGTAATTAGTTAAGGTCACTGAAGTTATCTTCTGCCTTCCAACATACTTCATCCAGCCTCCTAACCAATGTGAGTGTTGTCTAGTTTGTTGTTGAACCTGTAGGCTAATAAAATGTCAGTTACCTCTATACATGAGGTGTCTTGCGGGGTGAACTATGTCCCATAAAATTCATAGCTTGCAGCCTTATCTCCCAGGATCTCAGAATATCACTATATTGGGATATAAGGTCTTCAAGGAACTGACTGAATTAAAATGAGGCCATTTGGGTAGGTCCTAATCAAATCTGACAGGCAGCTGGGGCTTTGGCAATAGAGGAAAGGACGCTTGAAGACTCAGCAAGAAGGTGAACACCCGCAAGCTAAAGAGAGAGGCCCCAAATGAAACCAAGGCTGCTGACACCTTGATCGTGGACTTCCAGCCTCCGGAACTCTGAGAAAATAAATGTCCAACAGTGGTGGTCTTTTGTTGCAGTATCCCAAGCCGACTAATACAAGCTACTCTATGTATGACATTGTGCAGTTCCTGGGGGCTCACCAGGGAATGTCTGCCATCCCAGAGGGCTACAGGAGAGCCCAAATACCCATAACTCAAGCCAGAAGAAGTCATAAAGAAAGATCTAGAGCAAAATGTCCTGGGAGCAACAAGGGAGCCAGATTTCTTTCCACCTGAGGGATTGAGGCTTGAAGCAGAAGATGTCACCTGAGCAGGACCTTCAAAGACAGGGCAAAGTTCCAATCATGGGTGGCAATCCAGGGGACGGGACTCTATCAGTGTGAACTACACTCCTGCTCTACCTGAGGACAAGGTTGGTGGTTTGCAAACTTGTCTAAACGTCAGAGCTAACTGGAAGCTTTTTAAAAAACACATAGATCATCAGGCCCCCTCCTCATCTGCTGAATCAGGAGTTCTAGAGATGATGTCCTGGGATCTTTATTTTAACCAACTCTTAGGTGAGTCGTATCAGTTTCATCAACTTTAAAGATCCCTTTTTAATAAAAACATCTCACTACCTGCTCCCTCTCCCCCTGGGAATCACTATATTTTTATTGAATGAGAAAATACATAAAGACGCAAAACACTATCATGAGTGTAGTGGTGATTTCAAGTGAATTTGTATTTTATTACACAGAACCAAATCCACAAGGTTACAACTGATATGAATGTATCATTTTTACATAAGCACATACATTGAGGGCATTATTTATTCAACTTGCAGAAATGCATAGACAGATTCCGCCTCTTTATTAACCATGAGTTAATAACCCTCTGAGAAGGTGGCCTTTTTTTTTTTTTAAGTTTTTGGGTGGGTTGCGTTTTTTTGTTTTTTAAGTTTTTGGGTGGGTTTGTTTTTTTTTTTTTTGCTTTTTGTTTTTTGGTCTTTTTTTTTTTTTTTTTTTTTTTTAACTCTCTGAGACTCGAAATCCTCCTTTCTGAAATGATGAAAGTAATCCTTGCTCGTCAGGGTAAAGATTAAGTGAGATCATTTAGACAAAGTACAAAACCTAGTATTAGACCCCACCCTAGCCCCTGGCCCCTAGCCTCACCCCCACCCCACCAACACATGTATAAACTCTTCCATACATTTTTTTTGAAGCTGGGTACTTTAGTCATCCTTTCCTCAACTCAAGAGTTTCCTGAAGCTCAAAGCATACCTCAGAAAAGCTCTGTTTCAATCAAAACATCACATCGATATGGACCTCCCTCCGTAACTCAACAGTCAATGACCCCCAGATGAGCTATCTTCCCAAATAGGTCACAATTTTGTTCAAGTGCATGATAGGCCACATGCAGACAGCGGTGCCCTGCTGTCCTTTCCACTAGATTCTTCTACATCCAGTCTTGAAAGTAACCTTCTCCAGAAAATCTTGCCTGACCTCCCCCCTCATAAATCCTTCAAATAAAATTTTTTTTAATGTTTATTTATTTTTGCAGGGGAGAGAGAGAGAGAGAGACAGAGCATGAGCAGTGGAGGGGCAGAGAGAGAGAGGAAGACACAGAATCCGAAGCGGACTCCAGACTCCGAGCTGTCAGCACAGAGCCCGTCATGGGGCTCGAACTCACAAACCACGAGATCATGACCTGAGCCGAAGTCGGACGCTCAACCCTCCAAGTGCCCCTCTCATAAATCCTTCATTCAGTTTCCCTCAGTACCTCTGCTATATTTCATTCATTCATTCATTCATTCATTCATTCATTCATCTGGTCAGTAAAAGACTTACCGTGTCAGGACTTGTTTTAGACACTAAATGAACAAACAGGCAAGGTCCCCACTCCCTGGAGCTGCCAATGTAGGGAGGAGAAGACAGTAAAAATTCAATATGCAACATATCAGGTGGGGATAAACGCCAAGAGGCAAAACCAACAGTGTAAGAAAGCAAGCAGGGCTATTGTTGTTTGGGTAGGATAGTCAGGAAGACCTCATCGAGGTAGTGTCTGAGCAGAAACACGAAGAAATGAGTGTGCAGGCCGGCAGGGTACCTGGGAAGAGAGCCCCAGGCAGCGTCTTTTTTTCCACAAGGGAAGGGGTCTGGTGTTATTCAGTTTCTCCACCACTGTTATAGGATGAATTGTGTCTCTCCAAAAAAGATGTGCTGGAATCCTAACCCTCAGTATTTCAAAATGTGACCTTATTTGGAGATGGGGTCTTTACAGAGATATTCAGGTCAAAGTGAGGTCATTAGCATAGGCTCTAATCCAATATGACGGCTGTCCTTGTAAAAAGGGAAAATTTTAGACATACGCACACAGGACCACACCATGTGGAGATGAGGGCAGACATGGGATGGGGCAGGTACGAGCAAAGGGACACCGAAGATGGCCCACGAATGACCAAATCTAGGAGAGACACATGGAACAGATTCTCTGCCACAGCCCTCAGAACCAGCCTTGCCCACCCCTTGATCTTGAACTTCTAGCCTCCAGGACTGTGACAACAAATTCCTATTCTTTCAGCCTGAGTGGCATAAAGAGAGTAGTACTTTGTCACGGCAGTGCTAGGAAGCTAATATAGCTGCCTATCGCTGCGAAGGTCACACACAGACCATGTCCTTACCCGGGTTCAGAGGATAAACCCTTTGTTCCATGGGCTTCTGCATACCCCTGGATGACTGAGGACTGTAACTGCCCCTAACTGGGCTCCCTGTTTCCACGCTTACTTTCTGAATCCATTCTCCACAGTACTGTCCTGATCTCTCTGAAACAAAAACGTGATCGCCTCACTGATTCACAAGTCTTTGCCTGTATCCCCTTGTCTTCAGGATATAATCCCAATTTTCTCAGTTTGGGAACCAACGACCACGGGATCCAGCCGCAGTTTACCTCTCCAACCTTGCCGCTCTCGTCTCTGCCCCCTCCTGGGGTGGCCTAACCTCTACTCATCCTCGGCCTCAATTTAGTCACCACCTACACTGGGAAGCCTTCCCAAGGCCCCTGAGACCAGGATAGGGGTCCCTCCTAGGTACTTCCAGAAGTCCTGGCGTTGGCTGAATGCTGCTGCTGCATTTATTACAGTGTGCCCCAAACCTGTTTGCCCGACTCTTCTTTTCGAAAATGAGTTCCCATACCTGTTGTTCCTCTAGGCGCTAAGAAAGTGCCTGGCGTGTAGGGAACATTCACTGGGCGGATGGATAAATGAGCAAAGCACGCCACGTTTTGACCAGCTGGTCCCAGAACTAAATTTTTTTTTTCCCTTTAAGGGATGGGGGGGTGGGGGGTGGGGAGGTGACCTTTCAGGAGATTTCCCAGCAGTATGTGGAACCACTGGCACTGGATGGAGCTGCACCTTTTCTTAATGGCTGCAAGAGGAATTTAGATTAGGCATTCAAGAGCTGGCCGTCGTGTCGCAAGACACTGCAGTATGAGGACAGGAAGTCAACAATCTATCTGACAATTTTTGAGTCCGGGGTTGACCAGAATTTTGGAGCCTTTTTTTTTTTTTTTTTTTTTTTTAATAGCAGGTGACACTTTCAGGTTTCTCCCCAGCCTCCGATTCAATAAGTGCAAGTCGATGACCTACAGGTAAAAGTGGTGGGTAGACAGAATAGGAGATTATTGCAAACAATGCAACGTGTTCCATGCGCAAGTGTCCAAAAAGTAAATATTTTTGAGGTTTAAATATCATTGCACACACAGCTATAAATGCTGAAGAGCCTGGAAAAGGAAAGAGAAAAAGACGGTAACAATGTTTAAGTACATATATTAAAAATATTGTATTTGTATAGTAGGTCTAAAAATTTATATATCTAACTAGAGGAAGACAGGATAATAGGTTCACATAATCAGGATTCGCTCGCAATCCTCAGGATTTCTGCAAACTCCTGAAAGGGGAAATGTATCAGAATTTCCAGTCCTCCAAAAAATAGGGCCTAAAAAAGTCTTGTGTGCAAGGGAGAAAAGGAGGGGTGGAAGGCGGGGGGGACTAGCCCTTCGCAGCAGGAAGTCTTCAATGGCTATCGAGTTATGAAGGAACAACTCTGAACAGAAGTCCTTATTCGGAGCGCTAAACTCGCTTTTACCACATAAAGCGCAATATAAAAAGCTCAGAGCAACCTCATCATGGTGTTGGGGAAACAACTCGGCTTCTCCAAGTGAGAAAGCAAGAGGGCTCCGACCGGGTAGTAGCCCAGACCGGTGTTAGGGTTTTTATTTGCAAGTCAATGAGCCAAATGGACGACCAGGCTACTTGTGCCGCGTTCTGGGAAGCAAGGTTATTATTATCGCCTATTGCCCCACTGAACAATTTCACTGAAAAGGAAGAGTCCCAGCAGTGTGTGCGCGCGCACGGTGCCATACGGGACGTGCAGCTACGTGCCCACCTCCAGAACGACTTTATTTACAAAGCGATTACCATGTTATCTATTTGTTTTCCTTTTCCAGCAACAGCAGTTTTACTCAGCCCTCGAATTTCTTAATTACAAACCCGTTCGCTTCTAAATCAACCCCAAATCGTCAGGCAGAGCCCGGAGGGAGGCTGTGCAAGTTTGCACACACCCCCACCTCCCGGATCAAGGGCAACAGCAGAAGCAAGAAACTGTGTATGTGCAAAAAGGTGGATCTGGGGACGAGGATCGCTGAGTTTGTTTACAGAGCAGAGACGCCTCAGCTCGGATGCCAAAGCTACCAAGAGCTGCAAACGCAAACTTAGCAGAAGCACACGTACCCCGGGAGCGGCGAGCGGGCCCGAAAGCGCGGACCGGACTCCAGGGCGAGGGAGCGGAGGCGGCCGGGCCCGCGGGCGCGCTCCGTCCACCTGCAGCCGCTGCCGCTCCCCGCCCCCAGCTCCTGTCCTTGAAAGGAGTCGGCGGGGGTGGGGGGGTGGGGGGGGGGAATGCATCTACACTCAGAATAGCTAGATCAGGTTCACCCAGTGCTCCTATAAAAACACAAAGGCACAGCCCGGGAAAGTGTGCTCGGGGAAGGGGCATTATTTGTCCGGGTATTTAAAACCGCACTCGGGGAAACAGCCATTCTTCGCAGCCCGGGGAAGGGGAGGGGGGGGGGCGTGGGTGGAGGGTTTGCAAAGCCGGGGTGGCAGAAGGGCACTATGCAGGAAGAGCACTATGCAGGGCACCCCCTTTTCCCCGCAGAAGGCAGCCCAGATCGCTAGGTGAGCCGACTGGGAGTGCGGGGGGTGGGGGATCCGGCCAGCGGGGAGCAGCGCGTTTTCCTCGCTCTTCTCGGGGCAGGCGCTAATTTGGAGCTAGAAGTGCAGGGGGCGTTTTCTTCCCGCTCCGGGGCGACCGGGCTGGCCCGGTGTTTGTGGGCTGAGAGGAAACCAGAGTCCGGCGGCACTGAGGCGGCGCCTGGGCCCGCAGCCTCTGCGCACGTGCCTCTGGCCGCGGGGACGCGGCTCCGCTACCCGGTCCGGCGTGCCCGAGGCTCCGGAGTCCGCGTTTTGCCACCGCCCTCCCGGGAGGCTCTCGCTCCGCCCTTCCTGAAATCCCTTATATTAACTGTGGCCAAAGCCCTAAGAAACACAGCTCATTGTTGGCAGCTGCCGGGCGGTCTTACAGAGCTGCGAGGGCAGCGGAGGGGAAATAAAAGGGAACGGCTCCGATTCTGCCCCAGCGGCTGCTGCAAGACCTCTGTGCCGACATCGCGACAGCGAGCGCCCTGCACACCGGGAAGGCCCCCTCTATGTGCTGCTGAGCCGGTCCCGGACCCGACGATCCCGCCCTCGGTCTTCGGAGCAGAAATCGCAAAGACGGAAGGTAAGCGCGGCGGGCGAAGCCGGCTGGGGCGCCTGCCAGCCCAGTCCTCCGAGGGCTGGGTTTGCCCGGAGGAAGAGCGTGAGGCGGAGCTGGGGAATAACAACAGGATGTGCAACAACAGGATGAGGAGGGCTGATTTAATGCCTGAAGTTCGCGGCACGGCTACGGGGCACTTCCTTTATTAGGCGACTTCGGGGAGCAGAGGGGGGTGTGGGCACGGGTCCGCCCGCCCGATCGCAGGGGGAAGGGGCTGTTTGTTCGCGCCCAGCTCTGTTGTGGGTGGCAGATCCGCCGTGGCGGCCAGCCCCGGGTGCACGGGCTACTAGTAGGATCCCGGGGATAGTTAGTGGTTCGCAGCCGACGTGCGTCCGGGGAGCCTAGGGGACAGAGGCAAGAAAAAGTGGGGTGCGCCTTGGTGGGCGGCACGTGTGGCGCGAGTCTTACCGTCTGCCCTGTTCACTTTCAGGACTGGAAATGGCAGACCATATGATGGCCATGAACCACGGGCGCTTCCCCGACGGCACCAACGGGCTGCACCACCACCCTGCCCATCGCATGGGCATGGGGCAGTTCCCGAGCCCCCATCACCACCAGCAGCAGCAGCCCCAACACGCCTTCAACGCCCTGATGGGCGAGCACATACACTACGGCGCGGGCAACATGAATGCCACGAGCGGCATAAGGCACGCGATGGGGCCGGGGACTGTGAACGGAGGGCACCCCCCGAGCGCGCTGGCCCCCGCGGCCCGGTTTAACAACTCCCAGTTCATGGGCCCCCCGGTGGCCAGCCAGGGAGGCTCCCTGCCGGCCAGCATGCAGCTGCAGAAGCTCAACAACCAGTATTTCAACCATCACCCCTACCCCCACAACCACTACATGCCGGATTTGCACCCTGCTGCAGGCCACCAGATGAACGGGACAAACCAGCACTTCCGAGATTGCAACCCCAAGCACAGCGGCGGCAGCAGCACCCCCGGCGGCTCCGGCGGCAGCAGCACCCCCGGCGGCTCCGGCGGCACCTCGGGTGGTGGCGCGGGCAGCGGCAATAGCGGCGGCGGCAGCGGCGGCGGCAGCGGCAGCAACATGCCCGCCTCCGTGGCCCACGTCCCTGCTGCAATGCTGCCGCCCAATGTCATAGACACTGATTTCATCGACGAGGAAGTGCTTATGTCCTTAGTGATAGAAATGGGTTTGGACCGCATCAAGGAGCTGCCCGAACTCTGGCTGGGGCAAAACGAGTTTGATTTTATGACGGACTTCGTGTGCAAACAGCAGCCCAGCAGAGTAAGCTGTTGACTTGATCGAAACCCCGGCGAAAAGAAATCAAACCCCCAACTTCGGTGTGAATTAAAGAAAAAACAAAAAAACAAAAAAACAAAACAAAACAAAACAAAAAAAAAACATTCCCTTAGACACAGTATCTCACTTTTCAGATCTTGAAAGGTTTGAGAACTTGGAAACAAAGTAAAACTATAAACTTGTACAAATTGGTTTAAAAAAATTGCTGCCACTTTTTTTTTTTCTGTTTTTGTTTCGTTTTGTAGCCTTGACATTCACCTCCCTTATGTAGTTGAAATATCTAGCTAACTTGGTCTTTTTTGTTGTTTGTTTTTACTCCTTATTTCCTCACTTTCTCCAGTGCTCAACTGTTAGATATTAATCTTGGCAAACTGCTTAATCTTGTGGATTTTGTAGATGGTTTCAAATGACTGAGTTGCATTCAGATTGACGAGTGAAAGGAAAAATTTGCATTAGTTGGTTGCATGAACTTTGAAGGGCAGATATTACTGCACAAACTCTGCCATCTCGCTTCATTTTTTTTTAACTATGCATTTGAGTACAGACTAATTTTTTAAATATGCTAAACTGGAAGATTAAACAGATGTGGGCCAAACCGTTCTGGATCAGGAAAAGTCATACTGTTCACTTTCAAGTTGGCTGTTCCCCCTCCCCCATATGTACAGACAATAATAGGGTGTGGAATGTCGTCAGTGGCAAACATTTCACAGATTTTTATTTTGTTTCTGTCTTCAACATTTTTGACACTGTGCTAATAGTTCTATTCAGTACATGAAAAGATACTACTGTGTTGAAAGCTTTTTAGGAAATTTTGACAGTATTTTTGTACAAAACATTTTTTTGAGAAAATACTTGTTAATTTATTCTATTTTAATTTGCCAATGTCAATAAAAAGTTAAGAAATACTTGTTTTCTAGAAGTCATTGGGGGGTGGGGGTGGTTGTTCCTTTTGGTGGCTTTTTCTCTCTGTAAGTTGAACACTTTATTGATGAGAGTAAGCATTCCAAAGGATAAATTACAGGACACTAAAACAGGTCATGATGAGCTTAAGTGGAGAGCAGGATTTAACATAATTGGCATAATGCTTCATTGTTATCATTGTAACATGCCTCTTGGTGTGGTTTAATCAGAAGCTGCAAAGTTGTCAAAGAGCATTTTTTTTCTTAATTGTCATCATATTCAAGTGTACTCCAGAGTTAAAGGTTTGTGACGCTAAATCCTATAAAAAAAATTTTTTTCACGGGATGGGAGGGGGGAACACCAAGTGTTTCTGGTGATATACCTGATTCAACTATGTAAATGCAGGTCAGGATAATATACTGGGGGAATGGTGACGATGGCATTAAACATAAATCTCCCTTTATCTCTAGTGACGAATTTTCTTTCTCAGCAAAAGTCCTAAGGAGAGGCACACATTTTCTAGCTTAATCTCTGAAATAGCTTCTGACTGGTTTATAGTCCTAAGAGGAAGAGGGGCAGAATTCCACCTTGAGGCTTTCTATTTTGTTCTATAATATTTAAAATTTACACAGGGAGGTTGATTCAAAGGTCAAATGACAGTCTTCACAAGATCTTCCCTTGCACGCGTTCCCTGTTTTCCAGAATTCTGAGCCTTTTCTGTTACAGGCAAGGGGTGCAAAGGACATAAGGATAAGATTGTTTAATTTTACCTAAATGTTTTACCAGGAAGACATAATTACAGTTAAGTAGGTGTCGAGTTTTGCCTATAATCAAGCAAAAGAAAAAGTCATATTGTTAAAATCTCAAGTTATCCCAGCTTGAAGATGGAATTTTGTTTTCCCTTTCACGTTTTCTTAGCTTATCTTGTAAGAGCAATATACCTACATTCAAGAAAAAATAGTCTTTTATATTTGACCCACTGAAGAAGTAAAATACAGGTTGAGGAAAATCTCACAAATAATAACTTTAAAAGAACATTTCATTTTGATCCTTAGGTTCTAATCTTAAATCCCATATTTCATAATTTTAAAAAAAAGGAAATGCAGAAGTGTTAAATTACAGTGAGTCTGGCGTAAAGGCTCATTTCAATATAATTCAGATCACCTACATTCTATAATTCTATTTCCAAGGCAAGCCATTAAAATTAAGATACACACTCCACTGGGCTTGTTATACCTCTCTAATTGACATTTCCTTATTAAAAATTATGTTCTAAATAAATAATTTCTCTGAAAATTGAAAATAACTCCAAACTCTTCACCCCATTTTAAAAAGCTAAACCAGATTTCCCACATTAATAGTTGGAAGCTGAAGTTTTCTTCAGCTAAGACCTGTCAATACTAAATCTACAATCAGCAGTAAATCTTCCTGGCTAGGCATTTTCGCAGTAAGTTTTTCTTTTCCTTTTTTTTTTTTTTTTCCAGAGGCTCAAGTGAAAAAATATGTTTGCATACATATTAATACAGCAATTCTTGTTCTTTTTCACTTGTGCCAGGAAAAAAAAAAGAAAAGAAAAGAAAAAGGAAAGCTATTGGAGGCATTGTGTCTTTTCTTTTCTTTTCTCTTTTTTTTTTTTTTTTTTTTTTTTTTTTTTTTTTTTTTGCATAAAGAAAGAAACAAAATAATTGTCTTGCCACCACCCTTCACCATTCATTCTGCCAGGAAATAAGCCACAACACCTGCTCTGTCACTAAATTCCTCCTGCTGTTCTAACACCGGAACACGTATGTGGAGACGCGGAGCCCAAGGAACTATTATTAGATCCTGAGCCCATCTCTGCCAGAACAGAGGAGCTGGTTTAAAAGCACAATTTCTCCTCAGTGCAAATACAACCCCCCTCCACCCCCTATTCATCTGAATGATCTCTATTTCATTAAAACTCTTT
The DNA here is from genome assembly GCF_028018385.1 of Neofelis nebulosa. Classification (NCBI taxonomy): domain Eukaryota; kingdom Metazoa; phylum Chordata; class Mammalia; order Carnivora; family Felidae; genus Neofelis; species Neofelis nebulosa. The sequence continues at coordinate 129,383,295 of NC_080787.1, read as the reverse complement.
CTCGATCAACAATTGAGCAGATTCCATGCGATATCTGCAGGTCTCTTAAGCACAGGAAAAATAACTCCTTGTTTGAACAACCTGATTCATGAAACCTGTACAGTGACCTAGATCACCGGGCTACTGGCGGACATTTGCAAAACCTTTTGTGGTCTTGCTTCCTACTAAGTTGCTTGTAGCATATGGGGAAATTTGACCTCCGTACCTTGGCTGTTTTTCAAAAAGTTCTAACATGGTACAAGAGAGCTTCTGTTCTTTAAGCTTTGCCCACAAATAGATACTCCACGCTTGATTTTCAAGATAAGATCAATGATAAGCAAGAACATCATAGAAACAAGTCAGAAAAATAAGAACACGTTGATGAAAACTTGCACCTCTGCCTTGTGCCTGCTCGGATCCTGGTGGCGGTATTTTTGCGGGAGCTGATAAAGACGTTACATCTATGGATGGGTCTTTGAAGGACAGTTACCTAATCACCACTGTTTATGGGGTGCTAGGCTAGAGCACTGGTACCAGAAGGCTGACATCTATTGTGAAGTTTATGGTCTCCGTGACTTTTACTACTGTAAACGCCTGGGCTAGCTATAAATTGATGTCAACATTAAAGGCCAGATCCTTTAGAGCAAAATATTAATCCACTAATCTATTATGGGTGGCCAGCTTTGAAATACAAACTTTGCAGTCCCAGACCATTAGGTGTTTTCGCCCCCTTGTGGAATTTATTTAGAAGGTCAAAGGAAAGCCATTTCCTTAAGAGGGGTTTTTTTTGTTGGTGGTGGTTTGTTTGTTTACCTTTTCTGAATGCTTCATTTTCTTTCTTGAAGCAAACAGCATATATTTGAGCAACAAATTTTTTTTTTATTAAAAGAGATTTCAAAGTAAACACCCTTTATGAAAATAAGAACATTTTCCTTACCAAAGAACTTAACTTGGGATAAGTGTACATAATTGAGATGTGCCTCACATTTCAAAATATGCATTGGCTAAGGGGTTTTCTTTTATAAAAGTATAATGAGCAAATGCTTTAGCCTGTCAGTTAAAACTGATACTCTGCACTCTCACAACAGAGCTGTTGTTTTGGGACAAGTACAAATAATAATGCATTTGATGGTAAGTGTTCCGAAAGGTGGAGGGAAATATCTAGGAATGCAGAATGCGGTTATCTGTGTTGGAATGCGACCAAGCCACAGGCTCTAATCTTGTGAAAGGGCCACAGGATGTTTAATGGGAATGAGTGTTGCTGTCTAATTGATTCAGTAAAATTTACTTTAAAATAAGCTTGGCAGATAACATTGTCTCCAAAGAAAGAAATACATTTAGAATTCAAGGAATTCAGGACTCAAGCCATTGGAAATGTTCTCCTCTCCAACCGTATTGTTTTGCTAGCACAAAAGAGGTGTTACGCAGCTTCAGAGACGGTATTTATCATTTTGGTACTGTACCACTGTCATCAGAATCACAGCTGCCAAGCAGGTTAAAGCAAGACAAGGTTAAAGGTTAAAGGTTAAAGGCTAAAGCAAGGTTAAAACAAGGGATAGCACATCAAGTGACTTGGCCAATGAACCCCTATCATCTTGTGTTCTGTTTGTCTTTTCCCCCCAGAATAGAAGAAACAATGGCAATGTCAGAATTTTAATTGCAATGGACTGGCTTAAATTACTTGACCTATTTTTATCCAGCTAGGAGAGAAATGATTCTGTTTTTTCTTGGCAGCAATGCTTATCATTTAAATTAGAAAAAAGAAAGATAAGGACATTTCTCTATCAAGTAGTGTACTATTGGTGAATAGTTTTAGTTTGCTTTATAGTAAATAAGATTCCCATATATTTTTCAAAAATTTTGAGACACCTGAAGTAAAGAACTTTTCCCCTTCATTGGAGAACTTAAATTTATGAGGGATGCTAAATAACGAAATGAAAATACTCTAGGAGCTGCTGCGGTGAATTCCCATAGTATTTTGATATTTATGAACATAATAAAAGAAAAACTAAGAGAAATTGGGGTCTACTGTGTGGGGGAACTGAATCCATGGTCCTTGGGAAAGAGAATATCAACCAACACCTTCCTTGCGATCTAGGAACAAATAATGGCTTTTTAGACCTGGATCCTCATCAGCCGCCAGATGGGCATTAAAGGTGTCAGAGCCCGCCCCAGGAGCCAGTTGGTGATGCTTTTTGAGAATTCTGCTTGGCTGAACCAACACATGAAGAGTGAACTAAAGCAGATGCAAGACGAATGAGTACTATTACTGGCTTTATATGTTGTTGGCTTTCATTAGGCTGAACTAATCTGAAAGATCAGTGAGGCAGGACACGACATGGGTGAGGACAGTAGGTCACAGGATTCTTGGAATTTTCCCATGGCATCATCGTGCCCCACCCTGAAATCCTTCCCCTTCCCTCTACAGTGGAAAGGCTCCTTGATGACATTTTGGGTTGCTGAACAGAGCAGACGAGGGACTGTGGCTCCAAAGGAGCCTGTGGCAAGGCAAGGTTGGCCTTGGTGTGCCTTGAAGGAGATATGCAAATAGGCGAGTGGCTTTTGAAAAGTTAATAGTGTTAAAGAATCCTGTGGGTCTATTCTTGAAAGCTGGGTGGGGAGCCGAGATTTAGGCTTGAGCAAAAATCAAACTGGCAGAAAACCACAAAAAAATGTTGTCAGAGGACAGCCAACTCCAGGGTATGGTATCTTATGAACACTCGTAGGGGATAGGATGCTAGAATGGAGGAAATGTGATCAGTGCTACTGAACCTTTTTCTCTGTGTGTCTCCCCAGGGATCGACAGAAAATTTGGCCTTGTGGTTTCTTTAGCTTGACCACAGAGCTTGGTTGTTTGTTTGTTTGTTTGTTTGTTTTTTAATTTCTGGTAACCCACCATTCCCCCCGCCCTTTGCTTCATGACCATATCTCCACACTGACAAACACATAGCACTTAAATTGTATATAAATATCTTTAGGTCTCCTTGTAAATATTGCCCCATTATATTTATTTTGGATAACTCTTTGAAGGAAGATCCTGGATGCAAAATGATGGCTAGTTCCATATTTCTTCCCTTTATCCGGTGTGTTTAGCAAATATACGCATGATGGGGCCAGTCTGTGAAAAGTGATTGAACTGCTATGCTCCTAATATGAACTGAAAATAAAAATCTAAATGTTTCTTAGATCCCTGTCTGCCACCATGTTTTTTAGGGCAAAGATTTTCAGCTAGGTAGGGCCACCCCTGTAAGAGGCAGAGCAGAATGGGAAGAAGGTATAGGGCAGTAACTTGAAAAAACATATTCCATATATATATTTGGAAAAATGTTTAAATACATGTTATTTCAGTAAGACTTTTAAAAAAATCTTCTTGACTGATAGAGCATGGATTTTAAACTGGTGAGAAACGCTGTTTAGACAACACGATTCTACCAAATCAGAGAAATTCACCCTGCTGCCAGCACCACTTAACAAATCATTTTGTTAACTCAAGTTTCCTGTGACCGAGCTGACTTTGCTGGGCGCCCACTATGTGACAGGCATTGTGGGGGGGCACTTTGCATATGGAATCTTATTTAATCCTCACAGTGTTCCTGCAAGGTATGTCATGTCATTATTCCAATTTTAGATAAGGAAACTGTTATTTAAAGAGGAAGTAAAATTGTTCAAGGGCAATACAGCTGGTAGGAGGCTAAGTGGTTTTCCAGACCTAGCTTCCAGTACAGTGTTTATTCTGTTTTTTAAATTTGATTATTATTATTATTTTTATTTTAGTAAGAGAGAGAGAGAGCAAGGCGGTAGAGGGGCGGGGGGGGGGGGGGGGAGAGAGAGAGAGAGAGAGAGAGAGAGAGAATCTCAAGCAGGCTCCACACTCAGTGTAGAACCTAACATGGGGCTCGATCCCACGCCCCTGGGATCATGACCTGAGCTGAAATCCAGAGCCGCTCAACTGACTGAGCCACCCAGGCGCCCCAGGACAGTGTTCATCCTAATACACGACACTACCATTCTAAACCAAATTACTCTTAATCGTTTGGTTTTTTTTTTCTTTTCTTTTCAAATTACTCGTATTCTTAGATCCCATGATTGTCAGCTCATCAGTTGATTTAATAACGTGCTTCAGGGGGGAAAAACCCACTACATTTTATGTACGCAAATTATAAAGTATACTAACACCATTATGACACGTACCTATCCCTACAGTTGCAAAGCATTTCCTTTTGGGATTTACAAGATTTGGGTCTACCCTTTTCACACCCAGTCTAAAAATTCTTCAGAATTAAGTTTGGCCCCGACAGACAACTGTGAGACTAGCAGAGGTGGTGAGACTGCCTAATCCCTTCTTAACAGCTTTACCTGGTTTACACTTCAAGTCAGATGAAATAATACCAGTGATTTGCATTTCAAATTCTGTTTTTTATTTCTTAATCGAATTACATACTGCTGGATGGTAAATAGTTTCTTTCGCAAAGTAAGCCAACAAAACTAAGTAGTTTTGTCGATTCCATAATCTATTACATGAGAATGTCAGTGGCTAAATTCTTCCAAGTAAAGAGGATCATCTCACAACTTGACATGCTTCCTGGAAGCAACTATGACTTTACATTGTTTCTAAGAGTCAGGCTGATTTCGGAATATTAGCGTGTATACACACACACACACACACACACACACATATACACACATATGCATATACATATATATATACATCTTAAAATAAAGAAAATAATAGTATTTAGTTCCTTTACACTTAAATAAGCTCCCTTTATCTATCTAAACTTTCTTGACGATTTAAACTTTCTCTTGCTTTGGTCTTCTATGAAAACCCAAAACTCTTCCGTTAATAATTGTAATAAAAAAGAATGTAGAACAGCAGTAAAAACCATGGGTAGTCTTAGCTCTGCAACCAAATAGCTGGGTAATTTAATCACTGCTGACTCAAGTTTCTCCATCAGGAAAATGAAGATATATGTTTAATTAATATATCCTGTATTCAAATTCTCATGAAGGAAATACAAACCCATATGTATCATCTTCTTCCTCGGAAAACTGGAGTGGAATACCACAAACCCCTTCAAAATCTTTATATCATTTCTTGCCATTATTTTTCCAAGGGAACTGTGAGCTTGCGGATGTGCCATAGATGTGTTCCCAGTCGGTTCGACTCTTCAGTGGTTGGAATCATCTCTGTAAACGTCTGCCTTCATGAACATAGGGGATTTCTCCATCTGTAAGCAACTACCAAAAAAAATGCCACTTGCAAAGATACAGGTGACTACGTAACATTCTTTGCTGATATAGTGGTTGAAGTATATATATTATACATTGAAAATACCTTGATCAATTCTTCATTCAGATTCTGCTCTATTTTCTTACAGATTAATTTCATTTTTCCAACCTGATAAATATCAGATGCAGAATAAATATTTGGTCTCTCTTTCCTTCAAACAACTCTTCCTGGACCATCATCATCGTGATCACTGCTACTGTTATTTGTTTTCTGGAAAAGACAATCCTATATGTAAAGCTAAAGTACAGGAACCTAGCAAATGCTAAACGCTTACGCTGGCACTTAAGAGTTTTCAAGCAGGTAAGAGGTACACATCTATGCCCATGTATTTCCTTCTCCCCAACTTCCCAACACACACAGTCTCTTTTTGTTTCATACCACCACATTCCTCCAGTTTGGGGAATCAATTATTTAGCTAGATGACAAATAGAGTCACTGAAAAATAGTTATACAGAGGAAACTGTACACTATAATACATAACTACCCAAGAGACAATTATTGACTGACTTGTAAAAGCAAAGAATCTCAAGAACCAGGATAAAATATTCCAAGAAAATATTTGTTCCTTTCCCTACTTGGCCACTAGGTGTAGCTGAAGGCCCATAAGTTCATATTTACGCTTCGTCACCCTCTAGACTAGATTGTCACAAGCTGAAAGAACTTGCCTCTTGCCCCTGCAGTGTGTTTTATTAACAGGTAAGATCTTCCATGTGACCTATTACAACTCTCAAAATTAAAGAGAAGCCAAAGACACCTCAGCACACTCTGCCCAAGCACCATTGCTCACCACAGTCTGATAGAAATTGGAAATCAACAAAAGGTATCTTTGAACAGCCTCCACTTCTCCCCCCTTTTATCCCCTTCCATTTCTGAAGTGCTCTCATCCAGCCTTCCATTCGCTCAGGTACCAGTGGCTCAATTTTATGCTCTGCTGGGGACATGTATATCTTAGGAGACAAACACTGGAGAGAGTACAGCATTTAAACTAAAGGAGGAAGTTCTGAATGGTGGGTTTTTGTGCACCCGTCAGAAAGAGATTTGAAGGCTGCTAGGTCTTTCTCTACCTTTATTTGACCCTTAAGTCATTCCCTTCTCCTGATCCTCCTCTTACCTCTCAAGCCAGTCCCCTTCGATGTCTTATATGAAACTCTTTGCTCTTACCTTAAGTACCGGCGTTCACCAGACTTCTCACCTCACACCACTAGCCAATTCCATAAATTCCTCAACGTTTCCAAAACAGTCAGAAAGGGTTCTAATACTAAGGATTCCAATACCTGGATCTTCAGCCCAATCGCTTTCCCAAGTTCTACCTGCACACACACACACACACACACACACACACTGAATTCTGATAAACATTTAAGCACAGCATGTCCAAGATTCACTCAGTCCTCTCTGCCCCCTGGGTTGCATTCCTGGTAGTGGAAATACCATTCTTCTCGACACACAAGCCAGAAGGTCTAAAAATGCTAGACTTCTACCTTCCTATTCACCCCAGCTCTCATCAGTCGAATTAATTGGTCAATGCCTTCAATAAGTCCTTTGCTCTTGCTGCCCCTCTGCCTGAAATGTGTTTTCCTTCCTGAGCCTCCCTTTGCCAAAACTTGCTTCTTCAGTGGCCACGTAAATTAAAATGGAAAGCTACTTCCTGCTTTTCCCCATGGGATTCCCCACCCCTTTCAATCCTGCTCAGTTTTTCTCCAGAGTGCTCATGGTGGTTTTCAAATCGGTCTGTAAAGTTCTGGACACTCATCTCCTCCACAGGTTGATTCCCTGAATCTGCTACGTAACTTCAGAGGCTGAGTCCGAAAGCACCATATAGCTTCCTCCTAGTTCTCTTGGGACCTTGTCCTTGGAGCCCTGGGCTGCAGTATAAAAGGTCCAAGGATTCCTGAGGCTGCCAATCCCATGAGGAAGCCGGGCCACTTAGAAAGGCCGTGTTTAGGTGCGTCCACCAGCAGGTTCACACCTGGTAGCCAGTAACAACCTCCAGGGTGAGCGAAGATGCCTTCACACGCTTCCACTCTCCAGCTGTTGAGCTGCCCTTAGCTGTAAAGTCTTTCCAGTAGAAGCCCCAGACATCAGACATTATAGAGCAGAGACAAGTCATGCTCCTGGTACCCTTTCGGAATTCCTGTCTCACAGCATCCATGGGCATCATAAAATGGAGAGTCTTGGGGTGATTCGATAAATAGCAATCATAACTAAATAGCACTTGTCACTATCTCACACAATTCATAGTTTACTTTTACAAAATTTTCTTGATTTCTGTCTCTAAATTATGAGCGCCATGAGAATAAGAATTTTTGTCTATTTTCCTCATTATACCTCGAAGAATACTGGTATATGATAGATGCTCAATAAACATTTGTTGACTAAATGAAAGAGTCAATGAGTAAATTAATTTATTTCACCTTTACTGTATCATTCTCCTTTCTATTCCCCTCCTATTGTCTTAGTTCAGACCTTATTTCTTACTTAGACTACAATAACTTCCCATCTGGTTTTACTTCCTCCCATTTTACCGCCCTACCACCCCCATGCTTCTTGCTTCAGGAAGAGCGATTTGAAGATATAGACTTGATCCTACGGTCAGGTGAACTGAAATTGTTCATCTATGCGGTCATGTTACTATCATAATGACCCTGTCTCCCAATGACACAACTGATTCAGCCATAGGAAAGTAACTGTCCAAAGGCTAACACATTGGCCGGCCAAGAAAATTCCAACCAAGACACAGGGAAACTATAGTCAGATCGCAGTGGTGTTTAAACTGAAATAATCTTGGGGTGAGCCCAGGATGTCCTTTTGGGGTTATATACTCATATTGAAGACTGGAGAAAGTAGCTTGCAAAAGTCCACAGGAGAGGAACACCTGGTCAGAACAAAGCAATACTAAGAGACCATACGACCCCAAATATAGATGGAGAGAGAATATACATCTGTCCCCAAGAGATGTGTAATTCCCCAAGTCAGTACCCATCACACCCAGTTGTGCATTGTTCCTGTGAGATATCTCCTGGCTTTATTTTCTCTACCTTGAGTGATTTAAAGAAGAACACCTATTTTATTACTCTATGCTTATGTACATGTTGTTCCTTCTGCCTGGAAGGCTCTCCTCATCTTCATACCCTCGTTGAAGTGTCCTTCAAGATCCATTTCAAGTGTCTTCTTCTCTGAGAGTCCATATGACTCTGTATTTTGTGGCACCCCTATACATTATAGATACCTTCATTTACTTGTATTTATCACACAGTACTATAATTATTTCGTAATAAGCTCCTGTTTTATAATTTGCAATTGGAATAGTCCCCTTTATCTGTGGTTTCACTATTCATGGTTTTACTTACCTCCTGTCAGCATGGTCCAGAAGTAGATGATGATATGTAAAAGTTCAACAGGAGCCCACGCTAAGTCACAACGCTTACGTCATTCACCTCATTACGTCTCATCACATAGAAATTCTATCAACTCAAATCATCACAAGAAGAAGGGTGGGTATAGGAGAATAAGATACTTTGAGAGACTACACTCACATAGCTTTTATTACCGTATATTGTTGTAACCGTTCTATTTTATTGGTACTTATTATTGTTAATCTCTTACTGTGTCTAATTTGTAAAATGAATTTTCATCATAGGTGTGTATATCTAGGAAAAATCATAGTATATATAGGGTTTGGTACTATTCATGGTTTCAGGCTTCTGCTGGGGGTCTTAGAGCATATTCCAAAGATAAGGGGGAACTACCGTATATTTATTAAGAAATTTGTAGCTACAAGTAGCAAAAACCCTGATTTTAGCTTAAATCGTAAGATGGATTAGCCATCCTAAGTCAATGGAAGGAAAGGATCCAAGGTTGGTTGCAACAATGTCGACAGGGACTTGGGTTCTTATATCTCTAATGGGCTAACCTCAGTTTTGGCCTTACCTTGTACTGGTGACAGGCAGAATTAGCAGAGCATTTGTGATATATGAACCCAACCATGTTCGAAAGAAAAGTTCTTCTCTTTCTATGGAAGAGAAAATTTTTCACAGAAACGTTCAGTCCCCTGCTATCATATTACATAACCCTTTCTGAACCAACCACTGAGATTGGTTTTACCATGGGATGGAAGTTACAGTCGACTGAAACTAACCACTTGGGAGTGGAACAGGTAGACACTGGACAACAACTATACCATTAGAAGAGTTAAAAGCTAAGCTGACCCTTTCTGAAACTGAAGGCAGAGATTTTTTTTTTTTTCTGGACCAGAACAGGACTATTTTTAAAGTTGTTATATTTTCAAATAGGTTTTCTTCATATAATAAAGATGTATAGCCAACAAAATTATATCGTAAATCACTGAGAGCAGGTTTATTTGATAAATGTTAAAATGCTTCCTACGAAGTGATTTGTTAATATAAATAATCGTCTTAAAAAGAAGTATATAATTATGATGACTTCATTTCTAGCCCTCCAAAAATTCCCTTGTTAATATGATTAATAAACAATTTCTCTGAACCAAGAAAATCATGTACATGTTGGCAGGTAATTAATCTCAGGGCAAAACGAACAGAACCTAATATTTATGAACAAATTACTGATAGCTAGCTATAAGGTCCATTTGCACAGTAAGATACACTGGCCCATATACCAAAGCCAAAAAGAAAATGACATTAGTCTGGTAACATTGAAACACAGGGGATAAGAGAAATCTAATACACAACATCTTTTGTTCTATCCAGTCATTGTTTGCTCTGCCCTTCCACAAAATGCCCCTTCATGCATTCCAGTCATGTACATCCATTTGAGAACTCCCATGATCTTAGGACCACAGTGATTGGTTAGGGCTACCCAGATAGACTCACTTGATCCAATCATCGTAACTTACCCTCCTGGCTGCAGCTAATGTGTCCGCAAATAACACTTGACCCAATGAAAACCTTTCTCAGGGAGTTTTTAACTTCACAATGGAGATCAAGTTTTAATCCCTCTCCAGTGATGAAATTGAGCCTGGAAACTGCTGTGAGCCATATTTCCAGCTGTGTGGAAGAAGCTAGTGTCAGACAAGGAAGACAGTATGAAGAGAGAAGCAAAGACAAAAAAGTGATCTGTGACCATCTGAGTCCCTGAGGTCTAGTTGCAATTTTGCCTTTCCTGGAGTTTGGTTACATGAGACAATACCATTTCCTGTTTCCGAGCTAATTTTAGTTGGGCTCAATTATGTGAAACAAAATCATCCTGACTAATACATACGAACACAAATTTCATCTCCATTTGGGTTCTTTTTTTTAATGTTTCACAGAAATATGTTTGAGGGGGAACTTCTATTTTAGACCTAAGCTAGTGAGTGACTTAAAAACAATCTTTTTCATGAACAACATGAGGTCTGTAAAGCACCAGTATTAAAATTCACTTTGTTCCTCTCAGATGAAACTTCCAGCATCCTCTTCCACTAATATTACAATTAGCAATGGATGCCGTGATATGCTGCCCAGATTTTCCCTCCAGGACTGAAGAACCTATTCCCTCGGTTGCTGGGAATGCTGCCAGCAGATAGCCCACAGCTGACAAGAACTCTGTTTCAAAACTGCCTCATTGCCTTGCCCAAGGTCGCATCCCTTTCACAAGGCAGCCTGCTTCCAATGACTGGTTAATGTTTGATACAAAGGCCTGGATCCCTGGCCCCAACTCAGGAAAACTCTGAAAGGCCATCCTCACTTCCAAGCTTCCCTTGGTGGGGGGGGGGGGGGGGGGGTGCCTGAGGATGTCACTGGGCTGCAATGCAGCTCACACACTGGGCTCTCCTCCCTTCCTTTCCACAGGCATTGCTTCCAACAGCACTCCCCGCTCAACTCCCAGCCTGCTAATCTCCACCTCAGAGGCCGCCCTCTGAGAAACCCAACCTGCAACATGGTGCTTTTTAAACATCATTAAACCATAAAGATATGATGTGGCCCTTTAAGAAAAGCTCAATGGTTAGTTAATGGCTCCTTAAATTTCCCTAGCATTCTGCTAAGCATTACAGAGGAGAGAATAAAAGTATAAGGTGTACCTCCTGCCCTTAATGAACACACAGCCTCGTTGGACACATGCAATGTAAGCAGTCGTTCTCATACAACTCAGCAGCATGTCCGGATGAAGAAAACTAAAAGGAAGCCCAAACTGGCACACGGTGGATGATTCGTTGGGTGGATTCATTCATCACAGTAGATGATTCATTGGGTGGATGGATGGATGGATGGATGGACGGACGGATGGATGAATGGAAAGAGGTGTATGTGAACTGGGCTAGACCATAAAATGTATGTGAAGGCTTTCCACTTTTGCCACGGCCACCTTCCTTCTCTTCATTAACCTCCTTTATCATCCCCTGTTTTTCACATTAAAAAAATAGAATAATCGACCAAAGTGAGCACACAAGATCTCACTAGGAACTCTGCTTTGGTCTGGGAGAATATGAGGGGGGAAAGAGCCTGCCCTTTTGCCTCTGTGCCAAAATCTAATCTCTCCCATGCTCTCGGAAGGGCCAAAGTGAACCAACCACCTTCCTGCCTCACAAGTAATCTATGGAGAAAGAGAGCTATTCTATAGTCAGTAACAATCATACCAACACTAATAATATCTTACATCACTATAGTGTTTTATGAACTAGCCTCTTACCTTATTTGATCCTCATATCATCCTGGAAGGTAGGGAGGGTAAATATCATTGTATCCTCCCTTTCACAGAGAGGAAAACTGAGGTCCAGAGGTCCTACATATTAAAGCAAAAATTAAAATGAAGTCTTCTTCCTTTCGTTGCCGTCCTATAAACTATTAGAATTCACATGGACTATGAATGAGGTCTGTCTCTGAAGGCTACCAACTGAGAGTTACGATTTGTGTAGTAATGAGATGATAACATTCTTAGTTCCAGTAGCACAGTTAGTCTGGGTCTCAGTAAAAGTCAGTCGATCTTTACCAAGCAGAACTCATATCATTGCATATATTATCCAGAAATGATGTATCTGAACATAAACTTTGAATTGGAAAAACAGAGAGAAGTTCGACCAATTAATTATACCCACCTTTGAACAGATAAGTACATATATTACATGCTAGATCATAAATATCTCTAACTTCTATCAGGATCTTACTTACAATTACACAGTTCCACAGGAGATAAAAGCTGGATCCTAACAGAAACCTATTTCCTTTTCTACTCAGTTGTATGGCATAACATTCTATTCTTAACTGAGATAAACTTATTTTGGATGTCTACTGTGGCAGGTCCCTTGTGGGGGTGGGGGTGAAAATTGATGGGAAAAGAAATTGCTCTGCCAGCTCCTGCCATGCACCTTCAACTCAAATCAGCTTCCTACTTCCTGTACATGTCTTCAGCCAGCATATGGCAGAAACATCAGTACGTGTTTTTTTCTTCCCTTCATGAGTGAATTGAGGTCATCTCTTGTGCAGTCATTATTTTGTAAGGATTATTCTGCAGGATGATTTGATTTCCTATTGTCTTGTCTACTCTTGTTTCCACCTATATTTGCATCTCATTGACTCTCAAGAATAATGTCTTACTCAGCTCCATTCCATCTGTTCATGTATATAATGAAGATTCAGTTTCTAAAGTGTTCTATTCCTGAATCTGAGTCTCATCCAGCAGTCTCGTTTATGGACTATATGACCTTGGCCTAGACAATTGCATTCTCATTGGCTTCAGCTACCTCTTCTAGACAAAGGGGAAAATTATAACTGTTCCATTTATTACTGTGCTTTGAAAAGTCACAGGAGATCATTGGAATGTATGGATTTAATCTTCATGACTGTGCATTCACACATAATCCCTGAAAGTCCCTGACATATTCAGTAGATTGTCATTTTGAATTAATAGATGTTTAAGGATGATACCTGAGGTAGTCACTTAGCATGCCTCAGCACCTGGGCTGTCCAGTAACTAATTTTTTCAGGTTTTGTAGTTCCCTTCCCATCAGCAAAAATTCACATTGAGCAATAGAAACTTTCTATCTTTGTTAAACATGGACACTGAGCCAAAACAAAGCATATGCAAGTGTTGTCAGAAAAATTGAAGCCAAAGTAAAGAGAGCTAAAAAGCAATAATTATTAGTCAGAAAAATTAAGTTTTCAATATATTCAAGAGTGGAATGCTAGGGGTGCCTGGGTGGCTCAGCTGGTTAAGCGTCCAACTTCGCCTTAGGTCATGATCTCACGGTTCATGGGTTCGAGCCCCACATTGGGCTCTGTGCTGACAGTTCAGAGCCTGGAGCCTGCTTTGGATTCTGTGTCTCCCTCTCTCTCTCTGCCCCTCCCCTGCTCATGTCCTGTCTCTCTCTCTCTCTCTCTCTCTCTCTCTCTTTCTCTCAAAAATAAACATTAAAAAAAATAAAAATTAAAAAAAGACTGGAATCCTGAATTTGGCCATGACTAGTGACTCTATTATGTGAAAGGCTCTGCCATATTTATTGAATACAGAATGAAGAAAAAGTGATTAAAGAAACTATTTCATCTAGTGCTTTAGCCAGTGCAATTATGGAAATTTGTAGGGATAAAACTATATGTTAAAGTACCGCTGTAACTTGAAGGATTCCAGATGGGTTCAGATGTATCTCTCTTGAATGTTAAGTACCTACCATATAAGGCAGCGTGGAAATGCTGGGCATGTTATGGTGGTTCCACCCAATGAGATAATGCTGATCGTATAGAAGTTATTTTTAAAGATTTTTTTGTTTGACTGCTACATAAAAAGAGTAAGTATTTTAAACCCCCCAGAGCTCATATTCCATACTTCTGACTGAGAAAGCAGTAAGCACTTTGGGAGATTCTTAAGCATTTGTTTAAAACTATACCAATTTAAAGGTGACCCTATGACTCTATAAATACTCCTGTCTTTTAATTTATCTGTTTTTCTTCTACGAATCTATCTTAAGAAAGTAGTCCAAATATAGAGAAATGTTTATTCATTACAGTATTTTTGCAGCATTTTAGGTAGTGAAAAGCTGTTGGAAATAATCTAAATATCTACTGTGAAGGGAATGGCTCAGTTAATTACGGTTTAGACATGAAAGAAAAATGTAGTTGCCACTTAAAATGTTCTTTAACAGACTTTAATGAAAAGCTGAAATTCATGTAAAGATGTGTGTTGCTAAAAGTCTGGAAAAAAAGTCTGCCAAATGATAATACACTGGAGTTTGAACACTGGAATGAAAACTTTTTTTATATTGATGTACTTTCCAGTTTCTCTATGATATATACATATTACATTTAAAGTCAGGAAAAAAGTTGAAGAGAATTTTTAAATAATCTATCTTTCTTAAAAATAACAATATTACCCAGAGGAATGATGAACACATGAAACACTACCCCAATGTCAGAAACTAGACTTGCTGTTGACTATCTACTGCGCCTATGCCCTACAGGCATGTAAATGTCTCCCAGTTTCTTGCTTACCGCTTATGACATGTTTGTTTATAATGTTGGAATGTTTCCATAGCTAGTAAAACAGAAATTACTGACAATATCAAGAGGGAAATTTGCAGATGTTTGTGTTACCGTCCAAAGTAGTTATTTATTTATAAATATTAGACTAACTAGATACTAGGTACTATGTGTGCTAGGGGCTGGGGAAATCAGAACGAGAAATGCAGAGTTTACGGTCTGATGGTAGAGTTTTATGGGAAGCAAACAACCATTTCACCTGAAGCTAGAAAGATGAGTGTTAGCAAAGCCAAAGTGAGGGCTAAGTCAGGCATGGGGCACTCTATGCAAGAGCCCTGGAGGCAGAAAGGCGAGTTCCTAGTGTTCTCCAGTATCCAGTCCTCCTTTTCTTCTCTATTCACAGAGAATTCTACGGCTCAGTTCCCTGGTAACTGGGCAGAGCCATGTGATTAATTCTGTCCACTAAAATGTGAACAGGAGTGATATGCAGCATTTCCAGGCTAAGGCAGTCTGTCTTCTCCTCTGACCTTTAACTGAAGAGGTCATGTGTTCCAGGTCACAAGATCTTGCCTCAGTAACCACATAGATAGCAGCTGTCCTGGAGTCATTCAGACCCATAGCAGATTTTGCACTGATAAGAAATAATTATTTATTTCGATCAGCTGCAGAAAATGGGGAATTTCTTATTTCTAGTATAACTCAACCTATCCTGTCTTTTTCTTTTTTACTTTTTAAATTCTATTATTATTATTTAATAATTTTATTGTCACATTAGCTAACATATAGTGTATACAGTGTAGTCTTGGCTTCAGGAGTAGATTCTCATGATTCATCACTTATATACAACACGCAGAACTCATCCCAACAAGTGCCCTCTTCAATGCCCATCACCCATTTTTCCCGCCTCCCCTGCCATCCCATCCCCATCAATCCTCAGTTTCTTCTCCGTATTTAAGAATCTCTTATGGTTTGCCTCTCTCTCTGTTTGTAACTGATTTTTCCTTCCCTTCCCCTACGGTCTTCTGTTAAGTTTCTCAAATTCCACATATGAGTGAAAACATCTGATATCTGTCTTTTTCTGACTGGTTTATTTCACTTATAATATCCTCCAGTTCCATCCACATTGTTGCAAATGGCAAGATTTCATTCATTTTCATCACCATATATATATATGGTATGTGTATATATACATATATATATATATATATATATATATACACATATATACACCACATCTTCTTTATCCATTCATCAGTTGATGGACATTTGGGCTCTTTCCATAATTTGGCTCTTGTTGATAGCACTGCTATAAACATGGGGGTGCATGTGCCCCTGTGAATCAGCACCCCTCTATCCTTTGGATAAATTCCTAGTAGGGCTATTGCTAGGTTGTGGGGTAATTCTATTTTTAATTTTTTGAGGAATCTCTACACTGCTTTCCTGAGTGGCTGCACCAGTTTGCATTCCCACCAACAGTGCAAAAGGGTTCCCTTTTCTCCACATCCTCACCAACATCTGTTGTTTCCTGAGTTGTTAAATTTAGCCATTCTGACCGGTGTGAGGTGGTATCGCAATGTGATTTTGATTTGTATTTCCCTGATAAGGAGCAACATTGAGCATCTTTTCATGTGCCTGTTGGCCATCTGGATGTATTCTTTGGAAAAGTGTCTATTCATGTCTTCTGCCCATTTCTTCACTGGAGTCTTCTTTTTTTTTTTTGGCGGGGGGCAGGGGGTTGAGTTTGGTAAGTTTTTTATAGATTTTGGATACTAACCCTTTATCCAGATATGTCATTTGCAAATATCTTCTCTCCATTCCATTAGTTGCCTTTTAGTTTTATTGGGTGTTTCCATTGCTGTGCAGAAGCTTTTTATCTTGATGAGGTCCCAATAGTTCACTATTGCTTTTATTTCCCTTGCCTTCAGAAACATGTCAAGTAAAAAGTTGCTGCAGCCAAGGTCAAAGAGGTTATTGCCTCTTTTCTCCTCTAAGATTTAATGGTTTCCTGTCTCACATATAGACCTTTCATCCATTTTGAATTTATTTTTATGTATGGTGTAAGAAAGTGGTCCAGTTTCATTCTTTTGAATGTTGCTGTCCAGTTCTCCCAGCACCATTTGCTAAAGAGACTGTCTTTATTCCATTGGATACTCTTTCCTACTTTGTCAAAGATCAACTGGCCATACATTTCTGTGTGAATTTCTGGGTTCTCTATTCTATTCCATTGGTCTATGTGCCTGTTTTTGTGCCAATACCATACTGTCTTGATGATTACAGCTTTGTTACAGGCTGAAGTCCAGGAATGTGATGCCTCCAGCTTCGGTTTTCTTTTTCAACATTACTTTGGCTATTCGGGGTCTTTTGTGGTTCCATACAAATTTTAGGATTGTTTGTTCTAGCTCTGAGAAGAATCCTGGTGCTGTTTTGATTGGGATTGCATTGAATGTGTAGATTGCTTTGGGTAGTATCGACATTTTAACGATATTTGTTCTTCCGATCCATGAGCATGGAATGTTTTTCCATTTCTTTGTGTCTTCTTCAGTTTCTTTCGTAAGCTTTCTAAAAGTTTCTCTTTTTTAAATTTTTTTAATGTTTATTTATTTGAGAGAGAGAGAGAAAGAGAGAGAGAGAGAGCATGAGCGGGGGAGGGGCAGAGAGAGAGGAAGACACAGAATCTGAAGCAGGCTCCAGGCTCTGAGTGGTCAGCACAGAACCTGATGCAGGGCTTGAACTCACAAACTGCAAGATCATGACCTGAGCGGAAGTCGGACGTTTAACCGACTGAGCCACCCAAGCGTCCCAGATTTCTATAGTTTTCAGTGTACAGATCTTTTATCCCTTTGGTTAGGTTTATTCCTAGGTATTTTATGGTTCTTGCTGCACTTGTAAATGGGATCAATTTCTTGATATCTCTTCTGTTGCTTCATTATTGATGTATAGAAACGCAACTGATTTCTATACATTGATTTTATACCCTGCAACTTTGCTGAATTCATGTATCAGTTCTAGCAGTTTCTTGGTGGAGTCTTGTGGGTTTTCCATGTAGAGTATCATGTCATCTGCAAAAAGTGAACCTTTGATAATTGCTGATTTGAATGATTTTTATTTCATTTTGTTGTCTGATTGCTGAGTCTAGACCTTCCAACACTATGTTAAACAATAGTAGTGACTGTGGACATCCCTGACGTGTTCCTCATCTCAGGGGGAAAGCTCTCAGTTTTTCCCCACTGAGGATTATACTAGCTGTCGTCTTTTCATATATGGCTTTTATGATGTTAAGTTATGTTCCTTCTATCCCAACTTTCTTGAGGGTTTTTATTAAGAAAAGATGCTGTATTTTGTCAAATACTTTTTTTTGCATCTATTGACAGAATCATATGGTTCTTATCCTTCCTTCTACTAATGTGATGTTTTGCATTGATAGTTTTGCAAATATTGAACCAGCCCTGCAGCCCGGGAATGAATCTCACTTGATCACAGTGAATAATTCTTTTAATATGCTCTTGAATTCAATTTGCTAGTATCTTGTTGAGAATTTTTGCATCCATGTTTATCAGAGATATTTGGCCTATAATTCTCCTTTTTAGTGGGGTCTTTGTCTGATTTGGAAATCAATGTAATCCTGACGTCACAGAATGAGTCTGGAGGCTTTCCTTCTGTTTCTATTTTTTGGAACAGCTTGAGAAGAATAGGTATTAACTCTGCTTTACATGTCTGGTAGAATTCCCCTGGGAAGCCATCTGGATCAGGACTTCTATTTTGGGGGAGATTTTTGAAAACCAATTCAATTTCTTTGCTGGTTAGGGGTCTGTTCAAATTTTCTATTTCTTCCCATTTGAGTTTTGGTGATGTGTGAGTATCTAGAAATTTGTCCATTTCTTCCAGATTGTCTAGTTTGTTGGCATGTAATTTTTCATAGTATTCTCTAATAATTGTTTGTGTTTCTGTGGTGTTGGTTGTGATCTCTCCTGTTTCATTTGTGATTTTTATCAATTTGGGTCCTCTCTTTTCTTTTTGAGCACTCTGGCTAGAGGTTTACCAATTTTGTTTATTCTTTCAAAAAACCAGCTCTTAGATTCATTGATCTGTTCTACTGTTTTTGTTTGTTTGTTTGGTTGGTTGGTTGGCTTTGTTTTTGCTTTTGGGTTTCTTTGTTTGTTTGTTTTTGGATTCTATATTGTTTATTTCTACTATAATCTTTATTATTTCTCTTCTTCTGCTGGCTTTGGGCTTTCTTTGCTGCTCTGTTTCTAGTGTCTTTAGGCATGAGGTTAAGATATGTTTTTGGGATCTTTCTTGCTTCTTGAGATAAGCCTGGATTGCAATGTATTTTCCACTTAGGACTGACTTTGCTGCATCCCAAAGGGTTTAGACTGTCGTGTTTTCATTTTCATGTGCTTCCACATGTTTAAAAAAAAATTTTTAACACTTACTTATTTAAGAGACAGTGAGAGACACAGAGCATGAGCAGAGGGGGGGCAGAGAGAGGGGGAGACACAGAATCTGAAGCAGGCTCCAGGCTCCAAGCTGTCAGCACAGAGCCTGATGCGTGGCTCAAACTCACAAACCGCAAGTTCGTGACCTGAGCTGAAGTCGGACGCTTAACTGAGCCACCCAGGCGCCCCCCTTTTTTTAAATTTTTTTTAAACATTTATTTATTTTTGAGAGACAGAGCATGAGCAGGGGAGGGGCAGAGATAAAGAGGGAGAATGTGCTTCTATACATTCTTTTAAATTTCTTCTTTAATTGCCTGGTTGACACACATTCTTTAGTAGGATGTTCTTTAACCTCCACGCATTTGGAGGATTTCCAAATTTTTTCTTGTGGTTGATTTCAAGTTTCATAGTGTTGTGCTGTGTTCTGAAAATATGCATAGTATGATCTCAATCCTTTTACATTTGTTGAGGGCCGTTTTGTGACCCAGTGTGTGATCTATTCTGGAGAATATTCCATGCACACTCGAGAAGACTGTGTATTCTGCTGCTTTTGGATGAAAGGCTCTGAATAATATATCTGTTAAGTCCATCTGTCCAGTGTATCATTCAAGACCATTGCTTCGTTATTGATTTTCTGCCTAGATTATCTGTCCATTGAAGCAAGTGGAGTATTAAAGTCACCTACAATTACAGTATTATATCAATAAATTTGCTTATGTTTGTGATTAATTGATTTATATATTTGGCTGCTTCATTTTGGGGGCCTAAACATTTACACTTGTTAGTTCTTCTTGATGGATGGAGCCCTTAATTATGATACAATGCCCTTCTTCATCTCTTGTTACAGTCTTTGGTTTAAAATCTAGTTTATCTGTGGGTCACCTAAGTGGCTCAGTCAGTTGAGCAGCCAGCTTCAGCTCAGGTCATGATCTCACAGCTCATGAGTTCGAGCCCCACGTCGGGCTCTGTGCTAACAGCTCGGAGCCTGGATCCTGCTTCAGATCTGTGTCTCCCTCTCTATTTGCCCCTAATTCACTTGCATTCTGTCTCTGTCTCTCTCCAAAGTAAATAAACACTAAAAAAAATTTTTTAATCTAGTTTGTCTGATATAAGTATGGCTAGTCCAGCTTTCTTTTGACTTCCAGTAGCATGATAGATGGTTCTCCATCCCCTCACTTTCAATCTGCAGGTGTCCTCAGGTCTAAAATGAGTCTCTTGTAGGCAGCATACAGATGTATCTTGGTTCTGTATCCATTCTGATATCCTATTTTTATTGGGGCATTTAGTCCATTTGCATGCAGAGTGATGGTTGAAAGATATGGATTTAGTGTCACTGTGTTATCTGTAGGTTTTGTGCTTGTGGTCCTTTGTAGTCTTTGCTGCTTTCCACTCACAGAGTTTCCCTTAGGATTTCCTGCAGGGCTGGTTTAGTGGTCATGAACGCCTTCAGTTTTTGTTTGTCTGGGAAAGCCTTTATCTCCCCTTCTGTTCTGAATGACAACCTTGCTGGATAAAGGATCCTTGGCTGCATATTTTTCCTATTCAACACATCGAATATTTCCTGCCACTCCCTTCTGGCCTGCCAGGTTTCAATGGACAGGTCTGCTGCTATCCTTATGTGTCTACACTTGTAAGCTAAGGCCTGTTTGTCCCTAGCTGCTTTCAGAATTCTCTTTCTCTTTGTATTTTGTCAGTTTCACTGTGATATGTCGTGGCGTTGACTCATTTTTGTTGATTTTGAAGGGAGTTCTCTGTGTTTCCTGAACTAGGATGTCTGCTTCCTTCCCCAGATTAGGGAAAATCTCAGCTATAATTTTTTCAAATAAACCTTCTGCCCCTTCCTCTCTCTTTTTCCTCTGGTACTTATATGATACAGATATTATTATGTTTCTCTGAATCACTTAGGTCTCTAATTCTCCCCTCGTGGTCTAGTAATTTCCTATCCCTCTCTTTCTCAGCTTCATCATTTTCCACAATTTTATCTTCTATTTCGCTTATTCTCCCCTCTGCTTCTTTCATCCTTGCTGTCACTGCATCTAGTTTATTTTGTATCTCATTAGCAGCATTTCTTAATTTGTCATGACTATTTCTTAGGTCCTTGATCTCTTCAGCAATAGATGCTTTGCTGTCTTCTATGCTTTTTCAAGCCCAGCTATTAGTCTTATGACTATTATTCCAAGTTCATGTTCAGATATATTGTTTATATCTGTTTTGTGCAATTGTCTACCTGTCATTTCTTCCTGGAATTCCTTTTGAGAAGAATTCTTCTGTTTCATCATTTTGGCTAGTTTTCTGTCTTTTACATGTTTTAATAGCTTGTTATGAGTCACCAACTTGCGAGTACTACTATGTTAAAAAGTGGTAATACACTGTCCAGGGCCTGGCATTTCAGGAAGTGTTTTGGAGTGTGTTGCACACACTCTGTTGTGTATCTCATTGCTTTGTCTCCCTACTGGTAGTGGTGGTTTTGTTTGATTTGGGCTTTGGTTTGTTCATTGAATTAAACCCTGGAAAAAATGGAAAAGGGGGAGGGTGGAAGAAACTTTATCCCATACAAAGAGAGAAATGACGGGGATGGCAAAAAAAAGACCAGGCAAAGAATCAAATAAACTACAATGCTTAATCCAGAGAGGGAGAGAGGAAAATAAAGAAGACAGAGATAAAGAAAAGGTGTAGAAAGAACAGAGTAAAAATGCCTGATTAAACAAACAACCAGAATAGAGAAGCAGTTACCAGGCACAGAGGGTCAAGGTTTGGTGTAGGAGGGTCTGCCCTCCACAGGGGGCTGTTTTCTTGTTCCCTGAAGCCCCACTGTGTTGGTGATGAGGAGAAAAATGGCTACACCCCAATCTCTCCTCCCCAGACTAGGTGTTCCAAACCATAATGTTCAGGCAGTCCTCACAGAGCAGTGTGGATGGGCCGGTTTGTCCTGCTCCACAGTCTCCCATGCCTCCTAGGTGCTTGGCTGGGATTCAAAACCCAATGTCTTAAAGGATTCCCCTCCACATGGACCCAGTTCTGGAGCAGGGCTAGTCTGCCCAGCCAGCAAAGGGCTTCTGGCTGGCATCTATCTTTTATCCTTGGAAGAGTAATATACCCTCTTCCCACAGTAATCAGGGGAGGGCACTGCTGTCTCCCAGTGCACCCTTGAGATCACTACTGAGCCCTGAGCTGGTTCCCCCTCCCCCGGAAAGCTTGCACACACAGTGGCAGCTCTAGTCTAGAGAAAGTCACACAACTCTGAAAACTGATCTTCACTCCTAAGGCTGTTTGCAAGGTACAAACTGGCTCTCTCTGTATTTTTCATTCCCCGATCCATAGTCTAGAGAGGTTTTTCTCTTGTCCAAATACAATCCCACACTTCCACAGCCTCTCTTTCTCTTCCTTTTGTCTCTCTGCTGAAAAGGATCCCCTCCTCCAAGCCTACGCCACCCATTTTATATCAACCCAGTTGGTAAACATGCACCTCTGTCCCCCCAAGCTGTCTCTGTATACCTGTACACACGTGGAGATGTTTCTGTCACTCTGTAGCCTGGATTCCTGGAATTCCATCTGTTCTGACGTCCATACTGCTATGTTTGAGGGAGAAGGTTAATTCTGGTTTCCCTACTTCTCTACCATCTTGATTGTCCCCCCAACACATCCTGTCTTAAACAGGGATTTTAAAAATCAAAACACTGTGATTGAATCAAGTAGAAGGGATGGGCATTTAGAAATGAGCGTTAATTGCATCATCTATGGCTGGCATCATTATAACATGGTCCCTATAAAGATGCATTCCCCAGCATGACGAGAAGGTACTCACTCTCCCCTTCTCCATTCTCCCCGTGATGTGCTTCTGGAGCACTTTTTTCTCACTCTCATTTGTTTACTTTCTGGTCAGACCTTCCCTATTGCAGTTATGCTTATAGTCTACTTCATTATAGACTACCACCAATCCCTGACTGTCTATTTCCACAACTTTCTTTGAAGACTCTTCTAGTCAATGTAAAACTCAAATTTTAGCACCCAGTATGAGGTTTCTTTGTTTCATTTTTCTAGAACACTGTCATCAAATCTATTTGCCAAGTACAAAATAAACAACTTAAAGAGAAGCCACAGAGAAGACTACCATGTTGCAACACTGTCAACTCAACTCAGAATAGTACAGTGGAGAACATGCTACACAAATGTGCATTGCCATAAATGCAGATTACAGTCTGGGGAGCTAGTTTTCATTGCTTAAATGTATAATAATAGTTGACATTACATAGGGCTTAAAATGTGTTAATAGATTAGAACAGACCAACCACCTCCATCAATCACACAAAATTGAAACCGTAAGAACGACCTCCAAGTGCAACTTTAAAATGTCTTATGACTCACATCACGATTCCTCCTTCATTGAAGACATCACAGCACTGGCATCAACCCTCACTTGAAGAAATCAACCTATCCAAAGACCATTCCCACTTGTGATATCCTACAACCGAACTGAACAATAGAAAACTGTACAGTCGTTTCTGCTAATGAGAGACCATTTCCATTGAAATGTTCTCCCCTGTTTCCATAATTTTATATAGTTTGTTCATTTATATTATAACTGGTTTCTTTATTTAAAAAGGAGGCTTTCCACAGTTTGGAGGACTTACCAAGGTTCACCTCTAACTTTCCTGCCACAGACCAGGACCACTGAGCCAGACAACTTCTGTGTACATTCCTCAGGGCCTTGTTTGTCTCTTTTGCTTGAGGTTCCTGGGCTCTGCTGGAGAGATGAATCATGCATTGAGTCCAAAATATTATTTAATTACAGCTTCCAAAAATAACAAAAAACTTTTTTTATTTTTTCCTAAGAAAATAATATTTTATTCATTTATATATTGAACTTTCTGATCAGATCTGCACTACAAAAAATTCTTGGTGATATAGTGTTCTCTATCTTATGTCAACTTTATCTTGTAATATCTTCTCATAAACATTACTTGGTGATTAAAGGGAAAACAATATAGAATGATCAACAGATAAAATACCAGTAAGTCTAAGTCCATGACAAAAACTGTCACCATGGTCTTCTGCTTATGGCCAAGATGGAATAGCAGATAAAAGATTTACTCTCTTGCCTAAACAACTAAAAACAAATGGACGAAATATATGAAGAAACAGGTTTCAAGATATAGGACATCAGCTGAAAAACACTGATAACGGAATGAGAATCAAATAAGGTGAATCCTTGATTGCCTGAGCTTATGGCCTTAAGGAATTTCCAAGTTACACCACAGAAAAGAAACCCAGGAATTCAATGCAAACGTCCTGCATTGAGGAGATAAAGCTCAGAGTCGTGGGAAAACAAGGTGGCAGAGTTTACAGGGCAGAGTATTAGAGATTACTGCTGGGAAAGAATCACCCAAAAGGACTAGAACTAACAACACTTGATGCTCACCCAGGACTGGGAATAGTGCCTGTACCCACTAACCAGACTGAAAAACCTCATAACTCACACACCTTTTGGTAAAGCATCTCGCTTCGGTAATCTGGAGTATTTAACCCTAGACTAAACACTGCACATCTTAAAAGCAAGTCGCTGAGCACATCTTAAAAGCAAGTCGTGAAAGAATCAAACTTTTTCCAAGTAACTTACCCGCATCCAAGAACAATGCCCAAGAATATTTTTACTAATATAAAAATATCCAACACTGAACAAGGAATAAATCTATAATGTCCAGCATCTGATAAAAGATTACGAGGCATCCAAAAAGCAAAATACAGCCTTTAATGAGAAGGGAAGTCAATCAATTGAAAACAACCAAGTATTAAACTTAGCAGACAAGGACATTGGAACAGTTACAAGGGTTTTCCGTATGATCAAACATTACGTACAGAGATGGGTGACATAGAAAAGACCTAAATCAAAATTCTAGTGATAATAACTTTAAAGTGATGATATGAAAAATATATTGGATGGAATTAAAAGTAGATTAGAAAAAAGAGAATAGAGAAGATGCTTCACAACAGCGTGAATATAATTACCACCATTGAACTGTACGCTTAAGAATAGTTACGACGGTAAATTTTATGTGATTCTTTTTCACCACAATAAAAAATTGTTTTGAAAAGTTGATTAGAAATTTCAGAAGAAAAAGTAGTGTGTTTGAAGACATAGCAATAGAAACTATACAAAATGAAGCAGAGAAAGAGAAAGCAGTTAAAATAAGAGTATCAGTGAGGGGTGCCTGGGGGGCTCAGTCAGTTGAGCATCTGATTCATGATTTGGATTTGGGTCATGATACCAGGGTTCATGGACTGGGCCCCAGGTCAAGCTCCACGCTCAGTGTGGAGCTTGCTTGGGATTCTCTCTCTCTCTCTCTCTCTCTCTCTCTCTCTCCCTCTGCCCCTCTCCCCAGTTCATGCTCTCTCTCTCTCTCTCTCTCTCTCACGGTCTCTAAAATTTTTAAAAATGAAAAAAAAAAAAAACCAGGATCAGTGAGCTTTGAACAATGTGAAGATGCCATATCTATCTATATATGTAATAGGAGTCTCTGGAAGAGAGGTTGACAGAAAGAAATTTGAAGAAATAATGGCCAGTAACTTTCCAAAGTAAATGAAAACTGTGTTTCTGTATACCTAAGCTCAATCAATCCAAGGCACCAGATATAGGAAGAAAGAATACACCAAGGCACATTATAATTGAATTTTTCTAAACTAGTGATAGAAAATTTTAAACCAATTAAAAAACAGAGAAAAACACATTAAGTGCAGAGAAACACAGATAAGGATGACAGCAGATTTCTCGTAGGAAGTGATGCAAATGAGAAGGCAATGAAGCAACATCTTTAATCTAGTGACAGAAAAAAAAAAAACCAGAAAACCTGTCAACCTAGAATTTTATACTGAGTAAAATATCTTTTAAGAACTAAGTGGCTTAGTCAGTTGAGCATCCGACTTTGGCTCAGGTCATGATCTCATGGTTCATGAGTTTGAGCCCTGCATCAGGCTCTGTGCTGACAGCTGGGAGCCTGGAACCTGCTCCAGATTTTGTGGTCTCCCTCTCTCTCTGCCCTTCCCCCACTCATACTTTCTTTCTTTCTCTCTCTCTCTCTCTCTCTCTCTCTCTCAAGAATAAATGAACATTAAAATAATTTTTAAAAAAAGAACTAAAGTGAAATAAAGACTTCCAGATGTACAAAAGTTGAATAAAGTTCATCACCAACAGACCTGCTATATAAGAAATGTTAAAAGAAAAAAAATTAGAAATGTTAAAAGAGGTTTTTCAGGCAAACATATGAGGACAAAAGGGGAAAAGGAAGAATTGGAACAAATAGAAAACAAACGGCAAGTGGATCAATAATCACATTAAACGTTAATTGTCAAACCATCCCAGGTGAAAGGTAGAGATTGTCAAATAAGATTTGTTTTTTTTAAATGTAAGATCTGACTATATGCTACATATAAGCACTCCATAGAAAAGGATAGAAAAAGGGGGGTCTGAGTGGCTCAGTCAGTTAAGCACTGACTCTTGATTTCAGCTCAAGTCCTGATCTAACAGTTTGTGTGTTCAAGCCCTGTATCGGGCTCCATGCTGACCGTGTGGAGTCTGCTTGGGATTCTCTGCCTCCCTCTGTCTCTGCTCCTCCCCTGCTCACTCTCTAGCTCTTGTTCAAAATAAATAAATAAATATATATATAAAAGAAAAGGATAGAAAAAGATGTACCATGCTAACCCTAATTAAAAGACAGTTGGAGGGATTATGTCAGTATTGGACACAATAGATTTCAAAACAGAGTACTATAAGTATTTTTTAAAGGTTATTTCATAAAGATAAAGGGGTTAATCCATCAAGAAGGCATTAAAAAATGTTCATGTAACCAATAAAATACATGAAGCAAAAACTGATAGAACTGCAGAAGTGGACCAATCCATAATAGTTGATTTCAATATTCTTCTCTCAATAGTTGATAGAAAAAATAGACCAAAAATCTGTAAAGTCGTAGAAGAATTAACAACATAATCAATAGATTTAATTGGCGTTTATAGAACACTCCAACGAACAAAAGCAGAACATGCCTTCTTTTTAAGTGCACATGAAACATTTACCAAGATAGACCATATTCTGGGCTATAAAAAAGTGTCTCAATAAATTGAAAAGATTTAAGTTACACAAAGGATGATCTCTGACTATAATATAATTACCAGAAGTTAATGACTGAAATATTTCTATAAAATTTCAAATATTTGGAAGCTAAATGACACACTTCTAAATAACACATGGAACAAATAATCAACAAGGAAATTAGGCAGCATTAAAAGCTGAGTAAAAATGAAAAGAAACTATTCCCATATTCGTGGGATGTGTTTAAAACAGTACTTAGGGGAAATTTATAGCATTAGAAAGTGAAATCCAAGTAACAAAGGGCGAAACAATAAATCAAATCAGAAAGCAGTGAAATAGAAACGAAAACCTAGTAGAGAAAATCAATGAAACAAAAAGCTAGTTCTTCGAGAAGATCAATAAAATTAGTGAAACTCTAGCCAGACTAATCAGGAAAATAATGAAAGGAGTCACAAATTACCAATATCCACAAAGAGAGATAATAACAGCCTGGAATCTACAGATATTGAAAGAATAATAAAGTAATATTATGAAAAACTTTATGCCAATAAACTTGACAACTTAGATAAAATGGAAAAAAATCCTTGAAATACACAAACTTCAGAAGAAATAGGTAACGTGAATAGCCTTATATCTCTCAGAGAAATTGAATTCGGAGCTAAAAACTTTCCCACAGAGAAAACTGGGCCCAGATATTTTTGCTGGTAAAATTTACCAAACATCTAAGAAAGAAACAGTACCAATCACACACAAAATATTGGAGAAGGTCAGTGAAAAAGGAACACTTCCCAACTCACTCAAATGAAGCAAGCGTTATACTGCACTAACACAACACAAAGACTACAAGACAAGAAGACTAGAGAGCAATACTTCTCATGACATAGATGTAAAATTACTAAATAAGGATTTCAACAAATGGAATTCAAAACTATATTAAAAGGCCATCATGACCAAGGGAGAGGGAGCTATCCCACAAATGTAACAATAGTGTATCATTCAAAAATCAATTCATGTAACTCACCATATCAACAGAACAAAAAGAAAAAAAATGCATGATAATCTAAATAAAGGCAGAAAAAGCATTTAACAAGATCCAACACCCCTTCCTGATAAAAATTCACAGCAAGGGAACTTTATCAAACTAACAAAGGGAAAAAGGACATCTATGAAAAGCCTACAGCTAACTTCATTCTTAATGATGAAAAACAGATGCTTTTTTTCCCCTCAGATCAGAAATGGGACAAGTGTGGACCCTTCCCACTTTTAACCATCATTCTAGCCAAAGACGAAAAGAAAAAACAAATAAACGAAAGATCTCCAAATTGAAGAGGAAGAAGTAAAAGCCTATTTCGAGATGAAATGACTGTCTGTGTGGAAAATCCTACAGAATCGACTAAAAAGCTACAAACCAGACTAAATAGAACTAACAAGAGGGTTCAGCATAAAAGATCAATATACAAAAACTCAGTTGAAGTTCTTCTACTAGTAATAAACAATCAGAAATTTTAAAAAGCAATACCACTAACAACAGCATCAAAATGTGAAACTGGGATAAGTCTAACAAAAGATGTGAGAAACCTATACAATGAAAACCACAAAACATTGCCGTGAGATGTAACAGATCTCCTACATACTTGAAGTGATAAGACCATGTTCCTGGGTTGGAAAACTCAGTGTTGCTAAGGTGCCAACTCTCCTCAAATTGATTTATAGATTCAGTGCAATCCCTATCAAAATCCCAGCAGGCATTCTCATAGGAATTGACAAGTTTATTTCAAAGTTCAAATACAAAATTTAAAAGAAATTCAAAGGAGCTGAAACAGCCAAAACAAATTTGAAAAAAAAAAAAAAAAAGCACAAAGTTAGAGGACTCTGATAACCAGATTTCAAGACCCAGTATAAAGCTACAGTAATCAAAATGTTATGTGGTTAGCATAAAGGTTGACAAATACATTAATGGGGCAGAATAGAGAGTCCAGAAACAGACCTACAGATACATGGAAAACTGATTTTCAACACAGGTGCAAAGGAGACAAGGTAATCTTTTCAACCAGTATGCTGAAATGGATATCCATATGCAAAAATATGGACTTTTATCTATACGTCTTACCAATATAATAATTAACTCAAATGAAATCATAGATCTAAATGTAAATCTTACAACTATGCAAATTTTAGAAGAAAATATAGAGCAATATCTTTGTGACCTTAGGTTAGGCCAGATTTCTTAGATATAACCCCAAAAGTAAAATATTTTTTTTAAATAGTTCAGATATTCTGTTCTTGGAAAGACACTAAGAGAATAAGAAGAGAAGCCACAGACTGGGCAAAATATTTACAAATAATATATCTGAAAAAACACATGCGTTCAGATTATATAAAGAACATCCAGGGACGCCTGGGTGGCTCAGTTGGTTAAGCGCCGGACTCAGGCTCAGGTTATGATCTCATGGCTTGTGAATTCAAGCCCCACGTCGGGCTCTGTGCTGACAGCTCAGAGCCTGGAGCCTGCTTTGGATTCTGTGTCTCCCTCTTTCCCCGCCCTTCTCCCACTCATGCTCTGACTCTCTCTCAAAAATAAATAAACAGGGCGCCTGGGTGGCGCAGTCGGTTAAGCGTCCGACTTCAGCCAGGTCACGATCTCGCGGTCCGTGAGTTCGAGCCCCGCGTCAGGCTCTGGGCTGATGGCTCGGAGCCTGGAGCCTGTTTCCGATTCTGTGTCTCCCTCTCTCTCTGCCCCTCCCCCGTTCATGCTCTGTCTCTCTCTGTCTCAAAAATAAATTAACGTTGGAAAAAAAAAAAATTTAAAAAAAAAAAAAATAAATAAATAAATAAACATTAAAAAAATGTTTAGAAAAAGAACATCCATAACAACCCACTTAAAAAATGATGTAAAATGGTAAGACTATTTTGAAAAATAGCTTGGTAGTTTCTTAAAAATGCGGTTGTTCTACAACTAGATATTTACTCAAAGGAAAAGAAAGCATA
Organism: Neofelis nebulosa; assembly: GCF_028018385.1. Classification (NCBI taxonomy): domain Eukaryota; kingdom Metazoa; phylum Chordata; class Mammalia; order Carnivora; family Felidae; genus Neofelis; species Neofelis nebulosa. The sequence goes on along the minus strand of NC_080787.1, from coordinate 129,353,091 downwards.
TGTGCACACAAAGTCTTGTACGTGAACGTGCACAGCAATGTATTTGTAATAGGAAAAGCCTAGAAAACACTCCTTTATTCATATAGAGGTGAACGGATACATAATTTGTGGAATACCCATATAATGGGAGACACATCGAAAATAAATGAACTCTTGGCATACACAACAATATGGTTGTTTCTTAAAATAATTATGTTGAGTGAAAGAAGACAGAGAAGAAAGAATACATGCTATATTCCTTTTATGTAAATTTTTAGAAGACATTGATTAATCTATAATAATCTATATCATCTATAATAGTCTAATTATTACCAAGAGTCATGGGGAATTTCAGGAAATGATAGATATTTCATTATCTTGATTGTGGATCTGTTCATCGATTCATATGTATGTCAAAACTCACAATTTTTATGCTTTAGTTATGTGCAGTTATGCAGTTATGTATGCCAATTATACCTCAATATAGCTGCTAATAAAAATCTTACAAGCTGATGTTTCCCATTGGACAAAATTTATTTTAAGTCACCATCGAAAAATTTCACAAGGTTTGTGTTTCTTCTTTTCTGTGTTTACAACCCTGGGAGTTAATCTGGGAGATCAATCTCCACAAATTCCATCTGCTGAAGACCACACATTAGCAAATCTGTTGCCCAAGATGGACAACCACTGGCTTAATTAGGGCTTGATATATGAGCTATGGAATCAACATGGTAAACTGACCATGATTCTTTCCCAGAGGCAGCCTCCGTTCAAGTTTGTACTTTTGCCAAGCCACTCCTGCTTCGTCGATGCCATATCATCATTACCCAAATTCTTGCACACATCTGACAAAATGGCATTATTTCATCGATGACAAATTGGAATCCCAGTGATTGCTTTGGGGTGAACTCTAGATATCTCTCCAAATTGTCCATCTTAGAGTCATCTTAAAGCAAATGGGCAGTCAAACCCCTGTTAAATGTACTGTCTTTTTTTTTTTTTTTTGCTATAGAGAAGCTTCTAAACAAAATTCCAATCCTCTAATAACTTTAATTACAAGGAAAGAGCCAAAAGCCCATAGCTTATTAAAGACTGTCTTTTGATCCAGTGGCAAAGACCTACCTTGCCTCAAGGCTATAGCAGCCACTGCCAAATTTATGGTGGCTTCCGCTGGCACAGTTTCAGGGTCTTCCTTGGAGCTAATGTTATACAATTCGGCACTTAACTGAAAACACACATTTGCAGCAAGCTGGCTTACATCCTAGAAGATACTCTTGCTTACTTCTTGTTGGTTTGAAACCCTCTCTGGAGCTTCATGGGTGAAATTTGGAACGAGCGCCTGCACTCGGAAGGCAGAAAGAGACTAAAGAGAGAGGCAACTTACTCCGGGCTGGTAGGTAGCAGATTTAAAAAGAAAAAAAAAAAAAAAAGGTACGTACGAGGCATATCTTGGGAGGCAAGATGGGTGGAGCCCCACGTTTGTCCACCAAATCTTAAATGTTTATAAAGAAGCTTTAGCTGGGTTCAGTCACATATACCCTGCAGACAATCTCAGCACCACATCACTGTCTCAAGGCTGTTGTCCTTAGAGCACCTCTGAGAGAGAGAAAGGCAAGCAGAACCCACATTCCAGGAAGGGTGGGTAGGGGGGGACCTGATTGCCCAGTCCAGCTCAGGGGTCCACAGAGGGTCACTTCCTATCAATGACCTCTCCCAACGCTCCTTTATAAATTACTGGCCACCTTATACCTTGCTAATTCCCTTCTCAGAAAAAGAAATGCACACAATGGGGGCTACCTAATCTATGACACATCCTTAAAATTAGATATCAAAAATCTTGGGCAAGATTGAAATTTAGGGGAAGAAGCCTAAGTTGCATGAGTTTACTCTGAAATAAGATTTTTAAAGGCCTGATTTGATTAGGTTATTCTCAATTGGCAAAATTAAATTTTGCATTAGCTGGTATAAATTAACATTTATGAAATTCATAGCACATATTTGATGATGAAAAAAGTTTAAGCTGTATTTTATGCACAATTATGTCATAGATTGGTATGTTTGTGTCCACTAAAATAGCATCCTTTCCTGCTAGGAGGAACCAGACTCCTGGATTTTCTCATTTGGACAGGAATGGAGTGAATCCTACAAGCTCCTAGATAAGGATCTCAGGCTAGAATTTAAAATAATCCCACTGCAAGAATAAAGGAGGTTAATGAACAAGCTGGTTGAAGGCTCTGGGACAGAAATGGGAATCTAACCCAGATTCACACCCAAGTTTGTTTGAATCCAAACCCATGTTCTCCCTCTTACAGAAGAGGTAGCCCAGGGTTTGAAATCCAATTCACCAGCTTGGTTGGTGGCATCATGGCCCCTTATGTAAACGAGGAGATTACAGTGATCTTGAAATATGAGCCAGCATCTGTAAACACCTGACCTTAGCAAGGGTTTAACACACTTTATGTAAGATTATAACCATCTAGCAGGATGCCAGGTGACGTGGAAAACCTAAGGGACCAACCAAAAAAATAGAAAGAGGATTTCATACCTAAATGATCAGTTTTCTGACCACCAACGAATAATTGTATTCAAATTGTCAGGAAAGAGGAGGCAGGATTTTTGAACTGGCTATACATGACTAGGTGGAAGTCAGAGGGAGTCAGAGGAATATTTATACTTGCTTTCTCAGCTCCTGTCTACAGTGTTATTCGTCACATAAATCTTGCAGGTGCTTTGTTCAGACGAGTTCTAAATGGCAGAGCTAATGGCCCCACCTTCTGGAGACTATTACTTCACCTACCTCTGTTGGGAGACAAACTAATAGAACTTCCCATTAAAAGTATTTTTGGATACTAAATTTACTCACTTTCTTCTGTAGTCTAACTCAATCTCTTTCTATATTCACCAGTGTTCAGTGATTTCAGTTTAATTTATTCTTGTGTTTTACCTTGATTCATGCTTTCAGGCCACTCCATTTACCATCCAGCTTTCCCTGACCCCCCTCAAAAACAAAAACAGAACAACCCTCCCAAAAAACCTTTTTGAGAGTATGTTTCTAAGTAACAGCCCTGCCCGTATGTTATAGCCTCTAAGATTATAAAATCAATAAAAATATTTTTCTTTTGAGACAGATTTCATCATTGCAGCCATGAAAGAAACATAAGATGATTTTTAGTGTTGATTTTTTTGAAGATGAAGACGCCTAGGGAAAGGTCTGTTTGTTGGAAGATGAGTCACATTTGGCAAAGGTTTAAATGAAACAACGAATTTGATAAATCTGTCCAAGTTTTAAGAATATTCAGACACCTTTCTTCTCAAGAAAATCCCCATGGATCTCTTCAAGAACAAAAGCTTCTCTACAATGGCTTCAAATGATTCAGACATAACTTCCTGCATATGCCACCGAAGGGATTTCTTTACTTTTAGTAAGACCATTAACTGGCTTGCCAAATTCTTCAGCATAACAAAATTATAGGCCGTTTCTCTCTTGGGCATGCTGAAATGGTGAAAATTGCCCGGAGAAAATTGAAACCCTGATAATTGATTTTCTTGCTGTTTTCAAAAGACCCAAACCCTTCTACGATTAAATTGAAACTTTTCAGGAAGAACACAATTGAGACCATAGGGAATACCACTATATTCTTAGAAGAGTTCCACAACTAAAACCTACACAGGACATTTCTTCAGACACAGATTTAGAATTAAATTATTTTTCTAAAATAGGATTCTTCTCTTTGGGCTTAGGCAGAATCAGCTAACGTAATTGCGTTGTTCACCTCGTCCTTGGAATCTGGGAGCCAAGAATTTGAAATGAAAAACAAAACAGGTAAATATTGGCTGTGAAAGAAATGCTTTAAATTATAAACTTGATGTTGAAAAATAAAGCTTTCTCGTCAGGAGTGAACTACTTCAGATAGAGACGTTGTTGACAAAATGACTGAAACGTGAGACCTTTAGTTTCCCCATAAAATACATTTCCAAGAGATTCAATAATGTTGGATTATGTGATGTATATATTTCCAAATCAAGACGCTTTGTGGTAAAACACAGATTGGGTTGTGCAATACCATTGTTAGTTGATACCTGAAAAACATGTTCAACAGTTGAAAGAAACTTTATACGTATGTGGAAGTTCTTAGCCTACAAACACTTGGTTACCTTTTCCAGGATAACTGTGTTCCACAAGAATATTTGGGCTATTAGAAAAGTTATTTGAGGGCCGCCTGGGTGGCTCAGTCAGTTTAGTGTCTGACTCTTGATTTTGACTCAGGTCATAATCTCACGGTTCATGAGATGGAGCCCCGCGTCGGGCTCTGTGCTAACGGCACAGAGCCTGCTTGGGATTCCCTCTCTCCCTCTCTCTGCCCCTCCCCTGCTCATGCTCTCTCTCTCAAAATACATAAACATTTTTCTTTTTAAGAAAAGTTATTTGAATCATTATTTCTTGAACACGATACACCAATACTTAAAACCTCAACTAACATTAATGCCCTTTATTCCTAAAGCCCTAGATCAGAAGAAGGGGTTCACGAAGAGGCTTATAAGGTTATCGCCTTCAGATTCTGGCCAGCCCCTCCCCTGGAACACCGATGTTCCATCGTAGAGTGGATATTTGTTCTTTTTGCCTACAGCATCCTTTCCCCATTCGGGTGGTAGGTAAGAGTATCTCAATTTTCGTCTGAGCGAACAAAGTCATCCCCACTCCTTCTGAGTAGGACTAGTCCTCCCACTTTACTTTGGATGTGAGGCCTAAGCCAACTTGCTCATTTTACCACATACTCCCCACCCGCCCACAACCACAGTGAGTAGTTGAAGGATGAGATGGGCCCAGTAACCCACGGGGGGCCAGAGATAGAATGTGTGTACATCTCTAGAATTATGAAGCTACAGGAAGTGATTCCCCCTCTGCAGAAGTTAAGAGTAGAAGAATATGGACCTGAATCTCCTGTGGGCCACAGAGTAGAACCTAGAAATGGACGCTCGTGGTACCATCTGAGCACAGAATGAAGCAATCCCTAAAATTAGCTCCATTTCATCAAAAGAAACATTAAATGCTAGATCAGTTCCATCTTCAAATATCTGCAATAAAAAAATATCCTAATTGGTATGTGAGCCTCTCCACTATTCAAGAAGCAACATGTTCATTTTATATCTTAATTAAATCATTGTTAGAAGCAAGTTTTCAAAGGGAACTTTCATTAATCTGAGAGAAAACAAACAACCTCAAAGCATAAATAGCTATGTATGTAATTTATAAATTACATATATAGCAATCAATTTCATAGTTAAGTTGCAATGTGTTAAATTCAAGTGTTTATATTTTTTTAAATATTTTTTAACGTTTATTTATTTTTTTGAGACAGAGAGAGACAGAGCATGAACAGGGGAGGGTCAGAGAGAGGGAGACACAGAATCTGAAACAGGCTCCAGGCTCTGAGCTGTCAGTACAGAGCCCGACGCGGGGCTGGAACTCACGAGCTATGAGATCATGGCCCGAGCCGAAGTCAGACACTCAACCGACTGAGCCACCCAGGCGCCCCTATATTTTTTAAAAAAGGAACTGTAATGAACTACATTGAAAATAGCCAATAGGATCAATAATAAGGGTGGATTAGGAACATGGTTCCCATGCTATGGTTTTCACAAGAACATCATGAAAACACAAATTCCAATTCTGGCCAACAATTTTACTGAGGTATTTTACTCAGCTTTACATGCTATAATCATCTTTCCTCATTCTGTAGCTCTAAGACATGTTCCCGTTTGATAGTTCATTTGAGCAAACATTTACAGCTGGAGGATGATATCTCCTCAGTCACCTCAAGAAGAATGGAGACGCAAAAGACAATCTTTTGCTTATAGAATACTTTAGAAACTATCTTGGGTGGCAAGTCTCCATCCCGGCCAATTCTTTATTCTCATTAGTATCTCAGGTATAGTTTCCTCAGAATGGACCCTATGGAATCAATCTTCTACACAAAAGATCATTCTGTAGTCACTCCAAGTTACAAATTCTTCAGTGCGTTTTCTTCTTTTGAAAGTGTAGGACAGGGGCGCCTGGGTGGCGCAGTCGGTTGGGCGTCCGACTTCAGCCAGGTCACGATCTCGCGGTCCGTGAGTTCAAGCCCCGCGTCAGGCTCTGGGCTGATGGCTCAGAGCCTGGAGCCTGTTTCCGATTCTGTGTCTCCCTCTCTCTCTGCCCCTCCCCCGTTCATGCTCTGTCTCTCTCTGTCCCAAAAATAAATAAATGTTGAAAAAAAAATTAAAAAAAAAAAAAAGTGTAGGACAGATTTCAGACACCAGGTCCGGGTTTCTCACTCTTTCGCAAGGGGTGGGGCGGTGGGGGGGGGTGGGGGGGGGTGGGGGGGGGTGGGGGGGGAGTGGGGGGAACCCAAAAAAACAAAACCATGACCCAAAAAAACAAAACCATGACCCTCTGACCACAAAATACTACCTTATTTTTCCTTCAGTCTCTTGAAGTATTCAGATGAATGTCGGAATCATATTGGCATTTATTAATCATTTTAAATGGTGTTCTTTCCACATGCACAATCTTGGTATAGAAACCAGCCTTCGAATTCTTTGCCAGCTGGGATTTTAACATTCCGGCAAAATGGGAACAGACAAGAGTAACATTCCGATAGAGTTTTATTGTAATGTTTTCAAAACTGAGTGCATTTTAGCCCTTTCAATTTATGTGTGTGTGTGTGTGTGTGTGTGTGTGTAAAGGGTTTTATTTATTTATTTATTTATTTTCACGTTTATTTTTCAAGGAGATAGAGATGGAGCGTGAGCGGGGGAGGGGCAGAGAGAGAGAGGGAGGCACAGAATCCAAAGCAGGCTCCAGACTCTGAGCTGTCAGCAAAGAGCCTGATGCGGGGGCTCAAACTCACGATTCATGAGATCATGACCTGAGTCAGGTCAGACGCTTAACCAGTTGAGCCACCCAGGCACCCCTAATGGGTGTTATTTAGGTCTTAATGAAATAATGTCTACCAAGCCTTCTGAATAGGAAGATGACCACATGAACAATAAAAAGAAAATTCTACGTATCAGGTCAGTTTATCCAGAAGTTAATGATGTGTTCTACAAATCATTCTTAGAGTATAATTCCAACCAATATCAGATTTAGAACAATGCTCTACCAAACCCAGAAGTTCAGGGTGAAAACTTGGGTAGGAGGCATAAAGGGGAACAATTTTTTTCTGCTCATTTTAAGGTTCATAAGTGCTATTTGAAGAAGTATATATTGATTTCTACTTATCTCTTTTCTTTTTTTTTTAATTTTTTTTAACGTTTTATTTATTTTTGAGACAGGGAGAGACAGAGCATGAACAGGGGAGGGTCAGAGAGAGGGGGACACAGAATCCGAAACAGGCTCCAGGCTCCTAGCTGTCAGCACAGAGCCCGAAGCGGGGCTCGAACTCACGGACCGCGAGATCATGACCCGAGCCGAAGTCGGCCGCTTAACCGACTGAGCCACCCAGGCGCCCCTACTTATCTCTTTTCTTAATAAACTTTGCTTTCCTGTCAGATTAGTTCATCAAAAAGCAACATACACATATTATCTTAACTCCTCACTGAAAAGCCTTTGCAAAAGTTTAATACTATCCTTTCAGTGTCTGTCAATGGTCAATACCTAAAAATGGTCATTCATAGACCTTTTTGCATCTTCTGTAAAAAATAATATTTCAAGGTAATGCTCACTTTGTTATCCACTGCTCCTCTGTATGGATCCATGCAAGAAATTCCTCCTAGAACAGAATTCCTGCTTGTTATACAGTGTTAGGAATACTGTTTGTTTGTTTGTTTGTTTTCTGACTGTATACATATATTTCCTTTATAACATCTAAAGAGAATTCTAGAACCTATCAGGTTTCCTTTTTGGTTTTGTCTACCAGGAAACTAAAAAATACATATATTGCTAAATTTAAGTTAAATTCTATTTATATACTGTATTGCTGATGCAATGTTAGATTTCTGTAGCAGTAAATTTATTTTTATTAAAATTCTGGCCATTCTTTTACTCTTCATATTAACTGCTTTGCCTTATGTCTGGGAAATATCTTCATAGTATGAAATTTCCAAATTTCATTTGTAAGTAAGGGTAAAATAACATATTTTAAATATACGTTACCTTCTTAATTCATATACGCTTGAATTAAAGTTGAAAGAAAGTTATGTATAAGAACGTTCTGGTACTAAAGCCAAAAGCATTGTGGACATGGAGAGTAGTGTGGAAGTTTATAAACTATAAAGCAAAGGCTTAAGCTTTTTCCTAAAGACAGATGAGGAAATATATCTAAGTGGCAGTTAATAGTAAATGAGGTAACCTGAAATGAAATGCTACATGTCTTTTGATTTTGGTACTCTCAATTTTGCTTTTATACATTCCTTGTTTTATATTGTACACAGACTGCCGTCAGGGGGAAAAAAAGTGGTTTCCCTCGGTCTCTGAGACAAGATCAGCCCTTTCACATGCATGGAACTGTGAGGGAGGAAAGGGGCACTCTATTCATCCAGCCATGCATTCATTCTTCCAACAAATATTTATTAAGTACTCACTATGTACTAGGCGCTGCATTTTCAACCCTACTCTTATGGAACTTACAACCGTATGGAGACAGACATTTAAACAGAACAAAAATGTCAGATAAATGTATCATTACAATATGGTACGTGCTATGCAGAATTCGAAAACAAAACGGAAGAACACAGGGAAGGGGATTTATATCAGGGGATCAGGGAAAGCAACTCAGAAAAATGACACTCATGCTGGGATCTGAAAGAACAGTATGAGTTGGCCAAGTCAAGGAGGGCACAAGGGAGAATATTCCTAGCAGAGGAAAAAGCGGGCGGAAGGGCCAGAGGCAAGAAAGAGGCTGGCACATTTAAGGAACTGAAAGACAGTATGGCTCAGGTTAAAGAGTGAGGGAAGAGCACAGAAGCATGGTATAGACATGAACACCTGTTTCAGCCACCAGGTCAGGCAAATCAAGCCAACAAGGGGGCAGAGAGCAATAGATATGACGGGCTGATGGCTCTTAGACTTTCATTATTAAATGACTGAAGTAGAAATTAACATATGTGTATATGGTAATAAGTTTTAATACAGTGAGTTTTCTTAAAGAGACAAGAGTACATGACTGCTTGCTGCTAATTGAGGCCAAGATGTTGTCTCATCAGTCAACAGATATTTATCGTACTGGGGCTGGGTATCCAAAGGCGGATAGGATAAACACCTCTCCCGCCCTCACACAGCCTGCAGCCTGGGGAAGATAAAGACAAGCAAGCAGATACTTGGGACTTTCTCAGACAGCAGCAGTGGTGGGGTGGCCATTCCTCGGAGGAAGGATGACAGAAAAGCAATGGGAACAGCGCCCATAGTTCTGTGGGTGTAGCAGTTGTGAAGGCTAGACAGGAGCCCAAATCCAGAAGGAAATATTCCCCACCCGAGGGACACGGATGGACAGGGGAGAGGGGCTGTTCTCATGACACCACGTCCGTTTTGCCAGGAGCAAATCTCTCCCAGTTCTTGGTGACCCAACTATGCTGCATTTTATTGCCCTCATGAAATGAAGGTACTACTGACTTGGAGAATCATTCAGCTTAGAGTTTGAGTTTTTTAAGAAAACAGTTTTTGGGTGTTTTTGTTGTTGTTGTTTTACTACAGTATAAAATATTTGACAATTAAATGTCAGATGATTTGACTCTGCGTGTTTGCATTTGAGGGAAATGGTGGTTATAAGCAGGCATAAAAATTAACACCCCTTGAAGAATGAGGAAGTGACTCTTACAGTTAGTAAATTGTTTCGGTCTCTGACCACAGAAGCAGAGGCTAGCAACAAATTTGATTTACAAAGTAAATATAATTTCTACAGTTGGGCTCAGCCTGTTGTTTCCTCAGAGGATATATATTTTAGTTTGCACTGTGCAAAAACACAGATTAGCATTTTTCAGAACATGAGGAATCAAAGATAGTATCATAAAAGCACAGAAAAAAAAAAAAAAAAAGGAACTCATTTTATCTTCCAGTCACGGATGATGTTCCCAATCAAAACTGGCATGTGACTAATAGGCAGATATCATATTTGTGGGCTCTGCTCTCATCCACATATTATTCCATGTATGTTTCTTTGCAGTAGCAGAAAACAAGATTCCAGCACTGGTTCATCTGTGTGATTGAGAATATGAATATGCCAGAATTTTCTCGATGTCATGTGATCGAGAACAACAGTCTCTTAATATTTCTTGACTCTGGAAAGTATTGGCAAACATTTGAATGCAACTCAGGATTTTTTTTTCAAAATAGGCCTTAATCTTAAAAAATATTCTCTATTCAAATTAAAATAATTTTAATAGACCCTTCATTTCCAGAAACGATAATATACAAAGCAAGGCATTTTGTGAACTGCGGTCCTAACCTAATCACAGTGCAAAAGTAAATATGTACTAAGTATACTAGTCGAACAGAGACTACTCTCTGTCCCTTGAGCTTCAAAGGAAGCTGGACAAACTTTGGGCAGGGGTTTCCAAAACCAAAGTGAAGCTAAGCACTAAGGCTGCATGTTTAACATTTGGCGCTAGGATATGGTGATCAAAGATGGACATCATAAGTTAATATCAGGGTCCCAGAGAGCTTTTCAAAGTCAAAAGTGGCGTTGTAAGAGTTAAATACACAATAATCTGAAAGGAACCCATCTGTATGGAGATGACAGTAAACAAGGCAGGGCAGCTGGCGGAAGGGGGACTTTGATTCACTTTCTCTGCTCAAAGCTCCTGAGGATTTATTTTGGTTTGCGGGACCCTTTCAAAACCCTGGAGGCACTGGCCTGGACGCGGGGTGCGTCCTGACGAGAACAATCCGTGGGCTGTCCCCTCCTGAAAACTAGAGTGGACCGATTTTGAGAAATAGAGACTGAATCAGTCAGAAGTGAGGGATGGGAGCAGATGTGAAAGGAAGCCCTGAAGTAGACTACAGCCTCTGCAAACTGAAGAGGAAACAGAAATTATGAGTAAGCAGCGGAAGTTAGTCAGTAAGTCTAGAGAGGAAAACGGAGCAGATGTGCAGAGAGAAGATGCTGAGAGACAAACTATGTGCCTCGTGATTCTTGGTGACTTTCTCATTCATCCCCGGCTCAAGTCTATATGTGTCCTAATTGTTATATAAGTAAGTTTAAAAGTCAACAAATGCTTTTTCTTGGGGTCACTATAATAAATCTCCAGAGGTACCTTGCAAACAAAGAAGTACTAAGCATACACTAATCCAAATCTCCACTTTGTCTTCTGCTGACCAGAAACATCAACACTGAGAAAATGATTTCCTGTGTCTTTAAGTGAAGAAAATTCATAGTCACTGACCCGTCTTTTCTTACTGAAAAGACGACTGAAATTCCTCCTGATCCCTCATAGAAATCCTGGCTTAGTATTTGAAAATGAGGGAAGGTCCATAGGAGATAAAGGGATTTAGGGAAACGGACATCCAAAAAGTGATTGCCCCAAGAGTCTCTGTCCTAGGACACTCACTATTCAGTAAGCCAATGTTTGTGGAGTATTCAGCAGGGGGAAAAATTGACCAAAATTCCTTCCCCATGGAACACACAGACTAGAAGAGAAAATGTAGAATAAGCAAAGTAAATAAGTAAGGTATACTGTGGGTTAGATGAATTCTAAAGAATGAAGCAAAGCAAATGATGGAAATACAAAGCTGGGGGTGGGGGCATTGATATTTCAAAGAGGTGACAAGGAGACACTTGCTAGTAAGGTAACTTTTGTATGAAGAAATGGAGAAAGGTAAGGATCTCTCCTTAGAGACATCTGGGAAAACAAGTTTTAAGACAGAGTAGACAGCAAGTGTGGAAACCCTGGCACAGACAGTGTTGGAGTGCTGGTAGAAAAGCAAGGCGGGCAGTATGGCTAGAGTGGAGTAAATGAGGGAGAGAAGTGCATGAGGTCACGGAGTCCCAGGGGACCTGGTTGCACAGGTTTTATAGGCCATCGTACAGGCTTTGGCTTTGAACTTTGAGAGGATGGGAAACCCCTGGACAATTTTAGGCATAACAGTAATGTGACTTGATCTACATTTGTATTGAAAGTAGATGGAAGGGGGCAAGGGCAGAAGCAGGTAGACCAGTAAGAGATTCCCTTAATGATTCAGGGGACAAATAATGGTGGTTGGAGCAGGACAATGACAATGAAGATAATGAGAAGTGGGTTGAATTCTGAAAACTGAACTGATAGGACTTGGTGTTTGGATCACATGTGAGAAAGAAAAAAAAGAGGGGAGTCATTCTTGACTCCAAACGTTTGGTCCAAGTAACTAGAAGAATGGAGTTGCCATTTTCTATGATGGAGGGGAAACGTCTTTGGAGGGAAATATTCAGGGATACATTTTGGACATTTCAGAATCTTTATGTCCATTAAATATGCCCAAGTGGAGATGTCAATAAGCAGTTGGATATATAAATCTGGAGTTCAAAGGAGTGGTATGGGTTGAAGCACTTAGATGGAGTCAGTATGGACAGAAAAGAAAAGAGGTCCAATGACTGAGCCCTGAAGGCTCCCACCCTGAAAGGCTGTGTGTCCATTAAGATTCAATCCATTGGCTACAATAGAAAGTCCAATTAACAGTATCTTAAAGAACATAGACAACTGGAAATAAGTCTTCTCAGGCTACTAGGCAGTCCGTGATATTTATAGAGATCCTGTCCCCTTTCCTCTCTGCTCTGCCATCCCAAACACATGGCTTCCATGTCCACATTTACCTCAGAGGCGGAATATGGCTGCCGTAGCTCCTAGCAATTCATCTGTTTCAGGCAGAAAGAAGGAGAAAGTGGAAAAGGGGGTAAGAGCTCTCCTGGAAGTGCTACCCAATGACTCTTGCTTCCACAACATGGAGAGAAGAAGAGATACAGGCTCTGGAGGCAAACTGCTGGGTGAGAATCCTGCCTCCACCATTCATAATTATGCAGCTTTGGGAAGTCAATTCACCTGGGCTAGTTGATTAATCTCTGCCATAAATTGACCTTCCAAAAATGAGAAGAATAATAGCTCTTCCATCTACACTCGTGTGAGTAATAAGTGAGATAACATACGTAGAATATTTCCTGCTCAAAGTAAATATTCCTTAATGGGTTCATGTGATCATGTTTCCTTTAATGAGCCAACGTTTAAGGGAGGCCAGAATACAGAGTTTATAGATTCTGTTTTCTACACAGCAGTGTTTTCTATAGAAGAGAATGGTGTAAAAACCTCTCGACCAGGAGTCCTATCTCTGGTGTTACAACGCAGTCAGTGTGGCACCTGAGATAATTCAACCACTCTGAAGATGATTGTAGGCATCTGTTAAAAAGAAATAAAAACACCTCCCCAGATTTCTTCTCTAGGATATTGTGAGGATCCAATGACTTGATGTTTGTAAAAGTATGTGTGTACTGTATGCTACTACATAAAGTAGACTATTTTCTTAATTGTCATAAGATTTCTTCCCATTCTAACACCACAGATGCTTTCTTCTTCTGATGTTATACAATTTACATTTTTATAATTTAGTAAACTTTTCCTAAATATAACATTTTTATTGGGGAAAAATGAAAAATACTGAAATATATACAGAAAAAAATAAAAATTATCCATAATCCCACTAATGTAGCATGTTTCCTCACATATTTTTTCTTTCTATGTATGCGTGCGTGCATGCATGTGTGTGTGTGTGTGTGTGTGTGTACACAAGCATTCACATATATACAAATGTATATTTCTTTCTACAAAGACAATTTTTTAAGTTGAGGTATAATTGACATATTATGTTAATTTCAGGTATACGACATAGTGATTTAATATTTGCATGTATTGAGAAGTGATCACCACAATAATTTTAGTTGACATCCGTCACCATACATAGTTATAATTTTTTCCTTGTGTTGAGAATTTTTACAATTTACTCTCTTAGCAACTTTCAATTATGCAATACGGCATTGTTAACAATAGTCACCATGCTCCACATTTTATCCCCATGACTCATTTGGTTTATAATTAGAAGTTTGTACCTTTTGACCTCCTTCACACATGTCGTCCACCCCCAACCCCTGCCTCTGGCAACCACTAATCTGTTCTCTGTATCTTTGAGCTTAGGTTTTTTGTGTGTGTATTTTTTGGGGTTTGAATTTTTTTTTTATTCTACATACAAGTGAGATCGTATGGTATTTGTCTTTTTCCCTCTGACTTCATTTAGCATAATGTCAGGGTGCAAGGACAAGTTTTAACTCACCTTTCCCCTTGATTTTTTTATCATCAGCATATCCCCATGTCATTAAATAGTCCTTAAGAGTTGCAAAACATTCCCAATCATAAATGCGTAATAATTTTATTTTTATCCTGTGGGAATTTCAGTTGCTTTCAGTTTTTGTTATTATAAGTAAGTCTGCAATGAACATTCTCATGGCTGTAAATATTTCTGCCTATTGTTTATTCAGAATTATTAGAAGCAAAATAACTAAATCCTGGGAAATGAATATTTGTAAAGCCTGTGCTATATTTTGACATACTGATCACTAGAAATCCTGATCAATTTTTATGTCAATGCATTAGGAATGTGTTATTAATAAATTTTCATACCCAACATTTTAGGAAGGAAATCATATTCTGCCCAAACTCTTTTTTTTTTGTATGAGTAGCTTTGGGCCACTGTCTTCCATGTATCTCCTTTCATTTCCTTTTCTTACTTGGAGTGCTTCCAAGCTCTCCTGTCCTTAGTCCATTAGTGTAGTTTGGAATAGGAGATAGATAATCTTGTCATTTAGTTCTTAGGTTTCCAGACTAAGAGGGGCCACAGGTAGATTTCATGTAGAGTCCCCTGCGAACCATTCCCTAGTGAAAAAACAACCCCACACTAAAGACACTGGAGATTGAATTTCATACCATGATTGGGTGGCACTTTAAGGATACTACCCTCAGAGAAGGGCTGAGTGTATTTTGCATGCAGGGAAGAAAGTAGACTGAATTTAATTACCAGAGAGGTGGACTGTGATGTCATTTGTCCTCATGGTAGATCTGTACTTCCCCTGGAAGTTGAGGCCATGGGACTGGTTTTTGCCAATAAAGTATTGGTGGAAGTGATGGTTTCTTCACTAGTAACCGTTACCCAGGGAAACAAACCATGTGTTCCCTTTTATTTTTTTATTTTATTTTTTTAAGTTTATTTATTTATTTTGAGAGAGACAGACAGTGCGAGTAGGGGGGAGCAGAGAGAAGGAGAGAGAGAGAGAGAATCCCAGCATGGGGCTCAAACCCATGAAACTGTGAGATCATGACCTGCGTCAAAACCAAGAGGTGGAGGTTTAACTGACTGAGCCCCCCAGGTGCCCCCATGTGTTCCCTTTTAAAAAGTGGTACTTTCTAAGGTCTGCCATTTTGCACCCCCATCTCTGCATGTGCCATAGCATATTCTCTGTCTTCTTCAGCAATTATTCCTATTTGTTCTCACTCCTGCTCACTCAGAGAAGTGCCCCTTTCTTTTGAAAGTGAATATTGAAGACAATTTCTAATATCTTCCCCAACTGGCCTTCTTCACACCTCCCATTTTTCTCTATAATGCAATTCTTCACCTAGGACGCCCATGAAGATTTTTATGATCTCAATTACTTTGGGCCATATCCCCAATTATTACAGAGGCTGTAGGATTTGTTTCTTAAAGACTGTGTGGCTGTAATGTGTTTTGAAATGATATTTTCAAAAATAATTATATAGTAATATTGAATTTGAGGGATTGAAATTCCAATATGTAAAAGTCCATATTCCACAAGTGTTAACACATATTTGTGTTAACAAATATGTGAATTTGTGTTAACAAATGTGTGTTAACAAATATTGAATTTGAGGGATTGAAATTCCAATATGTAAAAGTCCATATTCCACAAGTGTTAACACATATTTGTGTGACCACCACCACAATCTATATACAGAACAGTTCCACCCCCCCCCTCAAAATCTCTCCTGTCCTATATTTGTAATCACACCCTCCTTATGCTGGTAACCACTGATCTGTTCTCTGTCACTATACTTTTGTCATTTAGAAAATGAGAATCATTGGAATCATAGTATATAAACTTTGAGACTGGATTCTTTCACTCAAAATAATACCTCTGAGTTTCATCTAAGTTGCTGCATATATTAATAGTTGGTTCCTTTTTATTGCTGAGTAGTATTCCATTATAAAGATATACCAGAGTTTATTTATCAATTCACCCACTGAAAGCCATTTGAATTGTTTCCAGTATTTTGGCACTATGAAGAATTCGATAAACACTCATGTACAGGGTTTTTTTTTTATCATGAATGGGTATTGAATTTTGTCAAATGCTTTTCTGTATCAATCCTTCAAACTATTTGTATGGTAGATTGCATTGATTGGTTTCCAAATATTGAACCAGTCTTGCAATCTCAGGATAAACCTCACTTAGTTCTAGTGATTTTTTTTTTACATATTACTGAATTCAATTTGCTAATACTTTCTGGATAATTTTTACATCTACAGTTTTCTCCTGCTTTTCTTTTTTGGGTACCATCTTTTTCTAGTGTTGGTGTCAGAATAACACTGATCTCATGAAATGCACTGTGAAGCATTCTCTCCTCTTCAATTTTCTGGAAAAGATTATGCAGAATTGGTGCTATTTCTTTAAATGCTTAATGTAATTTGCCAGTGAAACAATATGAGACTAGACATTTCTTTTTCAGAAGGTTTTACACACAAATTTAATACCTTTAATAGTTCCAGGACTGCTCAGTCCTGTTTTTTCTTGGGTGAGTTTGAGTAGTTTTTGGATTTTAAAATTTTGGTCCATTTTGTCTAAGTTGTCAAATTTACGTGCATGAAGTTTTTTTTAGTGTTCTCTTATTATCTTTTTAATGTCTCCTAGATCTGTAGAGGTATTCTCTGTTTGTCACTCCATCATCCATTATGGTCAAATGTAGAATGTTTTCCCACTTTCCTCATTGCCCTGTATGATTTCCAGAAGAAAAAGTAGAAATACTTACAGCTAAGTTTCTTCTACATTCTTAGTAAAACAGAATATGAGAAAAACTTCTCTCAGATTTCCAGTGCCTCTTCTCCAATCCAGGTCCAAGAATTTGGATTTTCAATGAGAGTAGCATGTTAGGAAAGGAAACAGAGGTTGCTGGCAACAATTGTGTTTCTCCAGGACTGAAACAGTCATTACAGCTAGTAATAAAGGAGATTGTTTAATTCATGTACAAATATTCCTTGTGGTTTTCAGAAGTGATTTGGAAGCAGAAATCTAAAGAAGAATGGAGAAGTGTTCCAAATTGTTATAATTTTAATTTTAAAATTTAATTTTAATAGAGAAATTTATACCCCAAATTGGTAAAGTAGGACTTATATAATATTTTGGGAAACACATAGAATTAATTTCCAATTAAAATGTGTTACATAGGTAAATTTTATATAAGTGGGGGAGAGGAAAGTTGGTAACAGGGTGTTCATATTTACTTAAAAGATTTAAAAATTTAATACCACATTAGATTTTAATCATTTTAAGAACACTTAATTTTATTTTATTTTTTTCAATATATGAAGTTTATTGTAAAATTGGTTTCCATACAACACCCAGTGCTCATCCCAAAAGGTGCCCTCCTCAATACCCATCACCCACCCTCCCCCTCCCCTCCCTGCCACCCCCCATCAACCCTCAGTTTGTTCTCAGTTTTTAACAGTCTCTTATGCTTTGGCTCTCTCCCACTCTAACCTCTTTTTTTTTTTTTCTTCCCCTCCCCCGTGGTCTTCTGTTAAGTTTCTCAGGATCCACATAAGAGTGAAACCATATGGTATCTGTCTTTCTCTGTATGGCTTATTTCACTTAGCATCACACTCTCCAGTTCCATCCACGTTGCCACAAAAGGCCATATTTCATTCTTTCTCATTGCCACGTAGTACTCCATTGTGTATATAAGCCACAATTTCTTTATCCATTCATCAGTTGATGGACATTTAGGCTCTTTCCATAATTTGGCTATTGTTGAGAGTGCTGCTATAAACATTGGGGTACAAGTGCTCCTATGCATCAGTACTCCTGTATCCCTTGGGTAAATTCCTAGCAGTGCTATTGCTGGGTCATAGGGTAGGTCTATTTTTAATTTTCTGAGGAACCTCCACACTGTTTTCCAGAGTGGCTGCACCAATTTGCATTCCCACCAACAGTGCAAGAGGGTTCCCGTTTCTCCACATCCTCTCCAGCATCTATAGTCTTCTGATTTGTTCATTTTGGCCACTCTGACTGGCGTGAGGTGGAATCTGAGTGTGGTTTTGATTTGTATTTCCCTAATGAGGAGCGACGTTGAGCATCTTTTCATGTGCCTGTTGGCCATCCGGATGTCTTCTTTAGAGAAGTGTCTATTCATGTTTTCTGCCCATTTCTTCACTGGGTTATTTGTTTGTCGGGTGTGGAGTTTGGTGAGCTCTTTATAGATTTTGGATACTACTCCTTTGTCCGATATGTCATTTGCAAATATCTTTTCCCATTCCGTTGGTTGCCTTTTAGTTTTGTTGGTTGTTTCCTTTGCTGTGCAGAAGCTTTTTATCTTCATAAGGTCCCAGTAGTTCATTTTTGCTTTTAATTCCCTTGCCTTTGGGGATGTGTCGAGTAAGAGATTTCTACGGCTGAGGTCAGAGAGGTCTTTTCCTGCTTTCTCCTCTAGGGTTTTGATGGTTTCCTGTCTCACATTCAGGTCCTTTATCCATTTTGAGTTTATTTTTGTGAATGGTGTAAGAAAGTGGTCTAGTTTCAATCTTCTGCATGTTGCTGTCCAGTTCTCCCAGCACCATTTGTTAAAGAAACTGTCTTTTTTCCATTGGATGTTCTTTCCTGCTTTGTCAAAGATTAGTTGGCCATACGTTTGTGGGTCTAGTTCTGGAGTTTCTATTCTATTCCATTGGTCTATGTGTCTGTTTTTGTGCCAATACCATGCTGTCTTGATGATTACAGCTTTGTAGTAGAGGCTAAAGTCTGGGATTGTGATGCCTCCTGCTTTGCTCTTCTTCTTCAAAATTACTTTGGCTATTCGGGGCCTTTTGTGGTTCCATATGAATTTTAGGATGGCTTGTTCTAGTTTCGAGAAGAATGCTGGTGCAATTTTGATTGGGATTGCATTGAATGTGTAAATAGCTTTGGGTAGTATTGACATTTTAACAATATTTATTCTTCCAATCCATGAGCACAGAATGTTTTTCCATTTCTTTATGTCTTCTTCAATTTCCTCCATAAGCTTTCTATAGTTTTCAGCATACAGATCTTTTATATCTTTGGTTAGATTTATTCCTAGGTATTTTATGCTTCTTGGTGCAATTGTGAATGAGATCAGTTTCTTTATTTGTCTTTCTGTTGCTTCATTATTAGTGTATAAGAATGCAACTGATTTCTGTACATTGATTTTGTATCCTGCAACTTTGCTAAATTCATGTATCAGTTCTAACAGACTTCTGGTGGAGTCCATCGGATTTTCCATGTATAATATCATGTCATCTGCAAAAAGTGAAAGCTTAACTTCATCTTTGCCAATTTTGATGCCTTTGACCTCCTTTTGTTGTCTGATTGCTGACGCTAGAGCTTCCAACACTATGTTAAACAACAGCGGTGAGAGTGGACATCCCTGTCGTGTTCCTGATCTCAGGGAAAAAGCTCTCAGTTTTTCCCCATTGAGGATGATGTTAGCTGTGGGCTTTTCATAAATGGCTTTTATGATGTTTACGTATGTTCCTTCTATCCCGACTTTCTCGAGGGTTTTTATTAAGAAAGGTTGCTGAATTTTGTCAAAGGCCTTTTCTGCATCGATTGACAGGATCATATGGTTCTTATCTTTTCTTTTATTAATGTGATGTATCACGTTGATTGATTTGCGAATGTTGAACCAGCCCTGCATCCCAGGAATGAATCCCACTTAATCATGGTGAATAATTCTTTTTATATGCCATTGAATTCGATTTGCTAGTATCTTATTGAGAATTTTTGCATCGATATTCATCAGGGATATTGGCCTGTAGTTCTCTTTTTTTACTGGGCCTCTGTCTGGTTTAGGAATCAAAGTAATACTGGCTTCATAGAATGAGTCTGGAAGTTTTCCTTCCCTTTCTATTTCTTGGAATAGCTTGAGAAGGATAGGTATTATCTCTGCTTTAAACGTCTGGTAGAACTCCCCTGGGAAGCCATCTGGCCCTGGACTCTTATTTGTTGGGAGATTTTTGATGACTGATTCAATTTCTTCGCTGGTTATGGGTCTGTTCAAGCTTTCTATTTCCTCCTGATTGAGTTTTGGAAGTGTGTGGGTGTTTAGGAATTTGTCCATTTCTTCCAGGTTGTCCAGTTTGTTGGCATATAATTTTTCATAGTATTCTCTGGTAATTGCTTGTATCTCTGAGGGATTTGTTGTAATAATTCCATTTTCATTCATGATCTTATCTATTTGGGTCATCTCCCTTTTCTTTTTGAGAAGCCTGGCTAGAGGTTTATCAATTTTGTTTATTTTTTCAAAAAACCAACTCTTGGTTTCGTTGATCTGCTCTACAGTTTTTTTAGATTCTATATTGTTTATTTCTGCTCTGATCTTTATTATTTCTCTTCTTCTGCAGGGTTTAGGCTGTCTTTGCTGTTCTGCTTCTATTTCCTTCAGGTGTGCTGTTAGATTTTGTATTTGGGATTTTTCTTGTTTCTGGAGATAGGCCTGGATTGCAATGTATTTTCCTCTCAGGAATGCCTTCGCTGCATCCCAAAGCGTTTGGATTGTTGTATTTTCATTTTCGTGTGTTTCCATATATTTTTTAATTTCTTCTCTAATTGCCGGTTGACCCATTCATTCTTTAGTAGGGTGTTCTTTAACTTCCATGCTTTTGGAGGTTTTCCAGACTTTTTCCTGTGGTTGATTTCAAGCTTCATAGCATTGTGGTCTGAAAGTATGCATGGTATGATTTCAATTCTTGTAAACTTATGAAGGGCTGTTTTGTGACCCAGTATATGATCTATCTTGGAGAATGTTCCATGTGCACTCGAGAAGAAAGTATATTCTGTTGCTTTGGGATGCAGAGTTCTAAATATATCTGTCAAGTCCATCTGATCCAATGTATCATTCAGGGCCCTTGTTTCTTTATTGACCGTGTGTCTAGATGATCTATCCGTTTCTGTAAGTGGAGTGTTAAAGTCCCCTGCAATTACCACATTCTTATCAATAAGGTTACTTATGTTTGAGAGTAATTGTTTTATATATTTGGGGGCTCCTGTATTCGGCACATTGACATTTATAATTGTTAGCTCTTCCTGATGGATAGACCCTGTGGCTGGTTTAGTGGTGACGAATTCCTTCAGTTTTTGTTTGGGAAGACCTTTATCTCTCCTTCTATTCTAAATGACAGACTTGCTGGATAAAGGATTCTCGGCTGCATATTTTTTATGTTCATCACATGGAAGACCTCCTGCCATTCCTTTCTGGCCTGCCAAGTTTCAGTAGAGAGATCGGTCACGAGTCTTATAGGTCTCCCTTTATATGTTAGAGCATGTTTATCTCTAGCTGCTTTCAGAATTTTCTCTTTATCCTTGTATTTTGCCAGTTTCACTATGATATGTCGTGCAAAAGATCGATTCAAGTTATGTCTGAAGGGAGTTCTCTGTGCCTCTTGGATTTCAATGCCTTTTTCCTTCCCCAGATCCGGGAAGTTCTCAGCTATTATTTCTTCAAGTACACCTTCAGCACCTTTCCCTCTCTCTTCCTCCTCTGGAATACCAATTATGCGTATATTATTTCTCTTTAGTGCATCACTTAGTTCTCTAATTTTCCCCTCATACTCCTGGATTTTTTTTATCTCTGTTTTTCTCAGCATCTTCTTTTTCCATAATTTTATCTTCTAGTTCACCTATTCTCTCCTCTGCCTCTTCAATCTGAGCCGTAGTTGTCTCCATTTTATTTTGCAACTCTGTTGATAGCATTTTTTAGCTCCTCCTGGCTGTTCCTTAGTCCCTTAATCTCTGTAGCAAGAGATTCGCTGCTGTCCTTTATACTGTTTTCAAGCCCAGAGATTAATTTTATGACTATTATTCTAAATTCACTTTCTGTTATATTGTTTAAATCATTTTTGATCAGTTCGTTAGCTGTTGTTACTTCCTGGACGTTTTTCTGAGGGGAATTCTTCCGTTTCATCATTTTGGATAGTCCCTGGAGTGGTGCGGAACTGCGGGGCACTTCCCCTGTGCTGTCTTGAATAACTTGCGTTGGTGGGCGGGGCGCAGTCCGACCTGATATCTGCCCCCAGCCCACCGCTGGGGCCACAGTCAGACTGGTGTGTGCCTTCTCTTCCCCTCTCCTAGGGACGGGATTCACTGTGGGGTGGCGTGGCCCGTCTGGGCTACTTGCACACTGCCAGGCTTGTGGTGCTGGGGATCTGGCGTATTAGCTGGGGTAGGTAGGCAAGGTGCACGGGGGCGGGAGGGGCAGGCTCAGCTCGCTTCTCCTTAGGTGATCCACTTCAGGAGGGGCCCTGTGGCAGCGGGAGGGAGTCAGACCCGCTGCCGGAGGGATGTCTCCGCAGAAGCACAGCGTTGGGTGTTTGAGCGGAGCGAGCAAGTTCCCTGGCAGGGACTGGTTCCCTTTGGGATTTTGGCTGGGGGATGGGCAAGGGAGATGGCGCTGGTGAGCACCTTTGTTCCCCGCCAAACTGAGCTCTGTCGTCCCGGGGCTCAGCAACTCTCCCTCCCTTTGTCCTCCAGCCTTCCCGCTTTCCAAGCAGAGCTGTTAACTTGTGACCTCCCAGATGCTAAGTTCCGCTTGCTGTCGGAACACACTCTGTCTGGCCCCTCCGCTTTTGCAAGCCAGACTCGGGGGCTCTGCTTGGCCGGCAGGCCACCCCTCCGCCCTGGCTCCCTCCCGCCAGTCCGTGGAGCGCGCACCGCCTCGCCGCCCTTCCTACCCTCTTCTGTGGGCCTCTCATCTGCGCTTGGCTCCAGAGACTGGGTTCTGCTAGTCTTCTGGCGGTTTTCTGGGTTCTTTAGGCAGGTGTGGGTGGAATCTAAGTGATCAGCAGGAAACGCGGTGAGCCCAGCGTCCTCCTACGCCGCCATCTTCCCAGGATCCCCCCCACTTAATTTTAAATAAAGACATAAAGCACTGTATCCACCACAAGTTATAAAATATTTCAGTTCTCTATTATTGCCATAAACAAAATATTTATAAATGTAGAAAGTAGTAGAAAGGTATTTTTTAAGCTGATAATGTTTTCACTTTTTATCCAGCTAAATGCCATTCAGTATGTCATTTATTGCTAAGTCTTTCTAAATTTGCCCATCATTTCCTGTTATAATTGTTTGTCAAATTCTATAAATTTTTAAAAGCTGGCCCAGAATGTCATTTATCAATGAATGTAAAGTACTCATTCAGAGGATTATTTGTTCTCATGTTTTTCCTCTTATAAAGGAGAAAACTAACCTAATAAATCCTGAGTAAAGTTACACTTTCTTAAATCCCCCCAAAAGTTTACTATCTTTTGTGAATGCATCATTTTAGTCTATCCATTTATGTAACTTAATATTTGTGGGTATCTCTACCTCAATCAATTTTTATGTGAGTTTACTGGCAAGAAATATTCTCAGATTTTGTCTGAAAAAAATGTCTTTCCTGTATTTTCATTTTTGAAGGATAATTTCAATGCCTTGTAGAATGCTAAGTTGGCAGTGTTTTCTTACAGCAAGTTAAATATAGCATGCCATTATTATCTGGATTTCACCACTTTGATCATTTCTCCTTGGAAGAGATGTGTTTTGTCTTCTAGATGCTTTTAATAATTTCTTTTGGTCTTTAATTTTAAATAGTTTGACTATAATGTACCTGGCTGTGCTTGGGTTTTACGGAGATTCTCGAATCTTTGGCTTGATTACTTGCACTAATTTTGGAAAATTCTCCATGAGTATCTCTTCATTTGCTACTTATTCCCCAATTCTTTCCCTCTTCTCCTTCTGGGGCTCCAATTACACATATGCAAGAACTTCTCACCATTTGTTATATATATCTTGCTCTCTTTTGTATTTTTCACCTTTTTCTTAATTTTTTTTTTAACGTTTATTTATTTTTGAGACAGAGACAGAGCATGAACAGGGGAGGAGCAGAGAGAGAGGGAGACACAGAATCTGAAGCAGGCTCCAGGCTCTGAGCTGTCAGCACAGAGCCCAACGCAGGGCTCAAACTCACAAACCACGAGATCATGACCTGAGCGGAAGTCGGACGCTTAACCAACGAAGCCACCCAAGCGCCCCATACCTTTTTCTTTTTAATGTGTCAGTTCATTGATCCTCTGCTCTAATTACTGTTAAACTCATCTGATGAGATCTAATTTTTACCAACTCTTGAACATCGATTCGACTGTGTTTATAGGTCCCAGTCTTCTGGCAGAATTTTCTTTTTATCTATTTTCTTAAACCTATTCATTAAAATTATGTAAAAGACTGTCTTAAAACTCTGATATATAGATCAACCAAGCGTCTGTTTGTATTCTTTTTGCTTTTGTATTGGCCATTTTGTCCTGTTTCCTGGAACGTCTGATAATTTTTGATCGAATGCCAGTCATTGTGAATGATGAATTATAAGGATACTATCCTTATAATACTAATATACTCTGGATACTATCCTCCTTGAAAGAAGATGGGGGTTTTGTTTATTTGTTTCCTAGGAGATAGTCAAAGGAGTTGTGAATCACTTTGATCCAATCAGGGACTGAGATGATTGAAATCCAAGAGATCTTTGGAAATGTCTGAATCCAGTATTTCTGTCTCTCCAAACACTGTGAAACTGTTTAAACTTAGTTTCCACTTTCTGCATTGTTGCATATATTCCCACCCTGTGCAGCTTATCAAATACACTGAAGAAAAAAGAATTGCAGAATATTGGGCTCACTTCCTTGTAATTCCCTTTAATCCAAGATCTTGATTTCTAAAGTCTTAGCTTCTTTGATCATATGGAACCCAAACTCTTGCCCAGCTCTGATGCCCAGCTTTGTGAGCATCAAAAGTTCTGAGACTTTTCTCTCTGTCTAGCGTCTCACCTGTGCTACCTACCTACTAGAAAATGACTTGAGAGGATCACCAATAAAGAATGTCATATTTGCATCAATGCATTGCTCTTCTTTCCAGGACATAATCCTATTAATCTTTAACAACCTTAGTTCTTCTCTAATGCCTCCAACAGCTTGGAGAGGGGAACTGTTAAATTTTAATACATTTTACTATCTTTTTTTGGTCATTATTCTTGTCAAGAGAAGGGAGTCAATCTGATATAAACTACTCTGGCATAGCTAGAAGTGGAAATTTCTTTACAAGATGTTTGCATTCTTCTCTATATATTCTTACCAAATATATTTTCCCCTTGTCATGTTTCACTTATTATTTCAGATGAAAGAGACTTTACTATTATCATTACTTTATAAAATTTAGTTCTTGAATTTCTTTCCATTTATTTATACCTATACCATTTATACATTCTGTTTCTTTTTGGCCTGTAACTTCAATCTCATAATCCAAATTCTCTCTGTAAAGTCCGTGTCTAAAATAGTATCCCCTGCAGTTCTCTTGATTAAATGGCTTATTTCTAACAGCACACAAAAGGAACTCTGATTTAAAAAAAAAAAAAAAAAAAATGGCCTGCATACCTTTTGTTCGTTCCAGAATAAATTCTTTTCCTTTCATCATTTGTTTTATTCTCAAAAGAATTTCAAGCTCCCTTGCCTGAATATCCATCCTTGCTTTTAACAGTTTTTATAATACATTTTGCTTGAAGAGAATCTGAAACTCAAACTTCTCTGGGATGCCATAAATATTCTATTTCTATAAAATTTATATTCAAATAGCTGCTTCTTTATTATGTCATTCATGTAAGTAGTATTCTCAGTGAGAGAGATGACAAACAAACAATTACACGGATGCAGGCTTCATCCAAAGAATGCGAAGATCATGAATTTTACTAATAACATAGTCTCTTTCATGCCAGTAACAAGGTCTTTAAAAAAAAAACTACTTAGTATAGTATTGTTCTAGATAAAGTTATTATAAGGTTTGAGGTCCCATTTTGTAGGGGGAGAAAAATCTTATGAATGAATACTAAGGCTGCCTGCCACACAGGAGTCTTAAAAAATAAGTGTAAAAAAATCAATCGGATATCACCAGAAAAATTTACCATAACAGCAGGGACTTTCCCACATCAAATTTCCTCTAGTTGTTTCTGAAAGCACCACAGAGCTTTGTCATATATGTCTCCACAACATATGTCTCTACAACAGACCCCACATGTGGGTATTCTGGCCTAAACTAAACTCCTGGTGAAGGCACCCTTTCCCTTTCTCTTCTGGTAGGAGCTCTGAGATCACCATTTGGCAGAAGAAGCTACACTATGGAAAATGGCCATTGCTAATGCTTAACCAGCCTAGGTGACAGACCCTTCCCTTAACTGAGGGATGCAGCTAAGTTCAGACTGCAGCAGATGACGAAAGTATACTGTCTTTTCTTTGATGTGTGGCCCCCAATTGAAGGGTGTCTTACAAATGCTACTAGAGGTGGTTACTCTTACAGTTTAGTCTCAACTTGTTTTCAGGGTCCATTTGGGTGCTCCCAGCCAAAGTGAATAGAGTCAGGGTCAAATTATTCTAACCCCAGGAATGCTCTGAACATAACTGTGCCTAGGAGTATAGGTCACTTAAGACAAGTTAAGAAAGAATGGTTTTTACCCTTCTTCAAGTCTAAGGTCCTATGATTGGCTCCTCTTGCTCAAGAATAACTAAAGAAGAAATGTCTCCTTCACAGGAAAGTCCTGCCCTTGACCACAGGAGGGTGGCCTTGCATCATGACCCCATCAGCACAATGACACCAAACATAATAACGCAGTGTCACTCCAGGTCTGTGCGCCGCATGCAAAAATAAAACTAACCCCCACAAACTACTTAAGGAAGAGCCTATGCAGCTTCACAAGTTCACGCAAGAGTTTTGTCAGCAGCAGGCTCTCCATTCATAATCTTAGAAACCCTCCAAAAAAAATCACGAAGCCAAATCTCAGAGGCATGGCCTGGGCTTGAGGACATGGTACATTTTGCATCACCAGACAGAGCATTCTGCAACAATGTCCTCCCGCCTGCAGATCCACCCACAGATGCTTGATTTACATTTGTATAACTCAATTATCCATTCAAGAGGGTTTTTGAGAAATAATAGTATGGCTCAGAAATAAGCTGAGCCTCTATTTTAGCAGAAATGTTTGCTACGTTTTAAAAAGTTTTTCCAGCTTCTACTGATCGAGGTTTCAAAAAGCATTAGAGTTGCATTGACAACCAGTGTTCTCAATGACGCAAGAAGCAGAGTGGTCAGTGGGGTATAGGGCCAGCTAGCTCCTCTGGAGGTGGGAAAACTTGTGTTCTTGCCTTAGCCTTCGATTAACTGTTATTTAAATAATGACTTCATTAGTTATTATATACTAGTACTTATTAAAAAATGCAGTAAGACCTGACGATGTCTGGCAGTGAGGCAGAATGGCAATTTAGTTGACCATGCAATGATACTAAAAGCTACCCAAAAAGAAAAGACACGGAAGTGTCCCTTTTTGCAATTAAAATTCTTCTTCATTAGGTAGCTGGGTGGTCTGAACTCGCTCTGAAAGCTTCATAATTGGAAGGATAGATGGAATGGCGATACTTCAGCTGCCAGAAATTTACATCTGATAGATTGAGTGGTGGGAATGGGAATTTGTTTTTAGGGTAGATATCATTGTTTTGCAAGGTGTCACTTTAATGAGCATTTCAAAGTCAAGAACCTAATCATTTCCCTTTGGATATCTCTGGGCATGGCTGGAGAAACCAGCTGCAAATGCTTCATGCTGAGACACTAAGTATTCTGTTTAATAATGTTAAAGACTGGGGCGCCTGGGTGGCTCAGCTGGTTAAGCGGCTGATGTCGGCTCAGGTCATGATCTTGCGGTTGGTGAGTTCAAGTCCCGGGTCGGGCTCTGTGTTGACATCTCGGAGCCTGGAGCCTGCTTCAGATTCTGTGTCTCCCTCTCTCTCTCTGCCCCTCCCTTACTCACTCTCTCTCTCTCTCTGCCTCTCTCAAAAACAAACATTAAAAAAATTAAAAATAACAATAATAATGTTAAAGACTGTGCTGTGGAAAGTAGCACATCTCTAATGAAGGATGTTTTAACTCCAAATTGAATGTCAGTTCCATAGCCTAAGAAGGAAAAAATGTTGGGGGAGCACAAAGCCTGGATGAGGAAGGCAAAAGGGGAGGGTAGGAGTCAAGGCCAGGAATGCTGGGGGTATACCTGCTCTTCCTCGGCCTGGACCCTCTGCACTGGTGCTTGGAATGGCTAATTCTGTCTAATCATTTGGATTTCCATTCAAATGTGACCTCCATAAAGAGGACTTCTCAAACCCTCCTGTTCATGGCAGCCTCCAAGATGGCTTCTCATCGTCACAGCCTTCAAAGAAAGAAAGGAAGTAATTTTCAAGCGCATCACTAAAGAAAAAAATTTACCACAGTTTATTTTTTCCCCTCTTTTGTGTGTAGGAAGATCATTTTTAATCAGTCATTCTTAGAAATTTATGGCTCCAAGCAAAATTTCAAGATGGAATTCCCATATTGTTTGTTAGGTAAAAATAAACATACTGAACTCTTCCTGCCATCTAAGCGTTATCAACATTGTAACCAAAGAAGCTAGCCACAACTACATCACCAGTTCTGTTTTCAGTTTGCTTGCCAGTGCAGTTTTGTATTATCATGCATGCTATCTGTGAGGGGTAAGTGAGAGGATTCATTTTCAGAAATACCAAATAAAAGCAGTGCTGTCTAGTTAACAATGGGTTTACAACCTTCCCCTCCCCCACCACGCCTCGCCCCACCAAAAATGGAGTTCCAAACCCTTGGACACTTCACTTCCTGGTTCCGGTTCATCTTCCCCTCTCTATTTTACCAGCTTATTGTCACGGGCTTTGCAATGGGCATGCGCCAAAGAACTGAAGTCTGTGTGTCACCTCAAGGAATGTACTTTTTGCCTTCCATGGGCCTAGGCGACTTCCGGGTAAGGCTATAACCGCCGTAGTACTCAGCCAATGAGGATTAAGAGGAAGGACTTGCACAGTAGGAGATAAATTGTCTGCTGTGACTGCCCAGATCGTGCCTGTCCATCAGACACCCGCTTGCAAGAACATTGATTAAAGCCTCACTTCAGGTTGGGCCAAGTCAGTCCCTCCTTGGATTGGGTCGGTGGGCTTATTTCTCCCACTATCTAGAACCTTTGAGGAATTAGTGATGAATTCCACTTCGCTAAGTGTGCAGTTTAGGCCTGAGCCAATATTAACTGCTATCTGTACAAAGCAACATACTAAACTCCTTTTGGAGGGGTTAGAGAAATCAGCATCTAAAGAGCTTTTAATGCAACTGGGAGGGGAGCAAGAAGGAAAGGAAGGGGGCAAAGACATCACTGTTTAATGTGCGTCTACAAAGTCCTGTGATGTGTACTTTGTGTTTTATACTGTTCAGAGATCCTGTTGTGGATGACAGAAGCTGATTCTGGCATATTCAAACAGAAAGGAAATTAATAGTTAACCTACTGACTCTAAGAAATATGGAGAACTGGATTTGTAAAATGGTAAGGAATCAAGGAAATGTAAGCAGAAGAGCCTTGGCTCAGAAATACTCTGATTAAGATTATGCTGCTAAAACCTCTTGCACTAGCACTGAGACTGCTGGACCCTACCCACTGGACACTTACCACCACCCCAGGAAATAATCTTTGTCCCCTGCATAACTTTGTTCTTGTATTTCCCCAGATTCAAAGTTCCAGTTGGGCTTATGTTGGGACAAAGCTAGGTCATATGCTCACTCCTAGAAGCCAGGTAAGAAATGGAACGTATGCCCCATTTACCATAACAAGGGCAGGCGGAACTCTGCCCCCACCAAGACTGATTCATTTGTGAGTGAGGTTTGAAATGGAAAAAAAAGATTCAGATGCTGGGCACCCAACAAAATGGCAAGAACTCCCTGCTATCTACCACTTTGCTTTCTTAACACCCACATGCACCATTTGTCACTTATGTTAAAATAAACATCTACACATTAAAATAATCCTCCTGCCTGATAACACGGACCCATTATAGGGTAAAAAAATGTGCTCATCTTCCCAAAGGGAAATGGCCCAATGTCTCAATAGTTTCTGCAGTCAATTCCAAATTGAATATTTTATTCTTGGTGGTATTTTATTTCTCCTCTAGTGATGATATAATCTCCTCGCTAACAACACATACACAACAGTGTGGTAGGAAAGAAAGGGAGAAAATTACTTGAAATATATGGCAAAATAAAGAAGTAAATACAAGTAAAGGCAACAATAGTCCCATCTATAACTTTTCACAAGCTGTTTATGATACATGGTATGTGTGACTTTCCTCTTCACCATCTACTTCATTTTCCCTTTTCTTTCAGAGAGCATCTTATTTGGCCAGGGTTTGGCTTTGGGGGCCCTTCCAATATAACGATGTCGTTGTCTTCATTAATTTTTTGCAGCTTGGCAGATGTACAACTTAGGTTCCATCTATACTTTTTCTTGTCCCCATTACATAGTGACAACCTTACATGTCCCTGATAGCCAAAATCAGTGACTCCAACCAGTTCCCCTTCCTCTTGCCTATTTGCCTCTTTGTTCAATGGTACGTAGAACTCCAAGTAGCCAGGTATCGAGTCTCAGCTTTAGTTTTCATAGAACCATTGCAGTCCTGTGGGGGCACTGCTCACGTGGATTCTAAAATATTGAATGCAACAGAGCCCAGGTATCAGTGGACACCCCCACTTCTACTCTTGGTTCCCAGACCTGTGTGCTTTGTCTAATTGAGAGCAAGTTTCCCTTAAAACACATGTCCGGGCAAAATTAATTTATCACAAATGTTTTTAAGACATTTATACAGCTAAAATGACACTATTGTTTCTTAGGCTTTGAAATTCCTACATTTTGAAGAATTAAAATTTTGAAAATAAATTCAATATTGCCTTTAGAAAGCTACTTGTTCAATTAATAACACAGGAAATAATAGATGCTGGCAAGGATGTGGAGAAAAGGGAACCTTCTTACACTGTTGGTGGGAATGCAAACTGGTGCAGCCGCTCTGCAAAATAGCCTGGAAGTTCCTCAAAAAGTTAAAAATTGAACTACCCTACGATCCAGCAATTGCACTACTGTGTATTTACCCAAGGATACAAAATACTGATTTGAAGAGGCATATGCATCCCTGTGTTCATAGCAACATTATCAACAATAGCCCTGCTACAGAAAGAGCCCGAATGTCCATCAACTGATTATTGGATAAAGAAAAGGTGGTATATACATACAGTGGAATATTACTCAGCCATTAAAAAGAATGAAATGTTGCCATTGGTAATGATGTGGATGGAACTAGAGTGTATTATGCTAAGCGAAATAAGTCAATCCGAGAAAGGAAAACACCATATGATTTCACTCATATGTGGAATTTAAGAAACAACACAGACAAACATAGGGGAAGGGAGAAAAAAATAAAGAATGGGAAGCAAACCCAAAGAGAGTCTCAACTACAGAGAACAAACTGAGGGTTGATAGAGGGAGGTGGATGGGGGATGGGCTAAATGGGTGACAGGTATTAAGGAGGGCACTTGTTGTGATGAGCACTGGGTGTTATACTTAAGGATGAGTCACTAAATCCTATATCTGAAACCAATTTTACCATATATATCAACTAACTAGAATTTAAGTAAAAACTTGTGGCATACCTAGGATCCAGGAAACGAAACCGAGAGCGTTCCCACACCCCGGAGGTTCTCGGCAGCATGGAGCACCTGCAGCCACAGAACTCTATAAATCATGGAAAAGCAAAATAGACAAATGAATGCTCCTCGCCCAGGAACACATTTACCATCTGACTATCCCCCTCAATGTCCTTCAGCAGCACCCCAAGGACCTGCAGGACATACTGGCTACCCTGGCCCCCAGGTTGGCTACCCTGGCCCCCAGGTTGGCTATCCTGGCCCCCAGGCTGGCTATCCTGGCCCCCAGGCTGGCTATCCTGGCCCTCAGGCTGGCTACTCAATTCCACCAGCTGGTTATTCAGGTGCTGGCCCAGTAGGGTTTCCTGTCCAACCCCAGCCTGTGTATAATCAACCAGGTGGACCTGCGGGGGTACCATGGATGCCAGCACCACACCTCCATCAGGCTGTCCACCCGGATTGGAGTGTTTAAGTCAGATAGATCAGATACTGGTTCACCAACAAATTGAGCTTCTGGAAGTCATAACAGGTTTTGAAACTAATAACAAATATGAAATTAAGAACAGCTTTGGACAGAAGATTTACTTTGCAGCAGAGGATACAGACTGCTGTCCCCGGAATTGCTGTGGGGTTTTTCGGCCTTTTGCCATGAGGATTATTGATAATATGGGCCAAGAAGCTATAACTCTGGAGAGACCACTAAGGTGTGAAAGCTGTTGTTGCCCTTGCTGCCTTCAGGAGATTGAAGTCCACACTCCTCCTCGTGTACCTGTAGGTTATGTTACTCAGACCCGGCATCCATTCCTGCCAAGGTTTACAGTTCAAAATGAGAGGAGAGAGGATGCACTAAAAGTTATTGGTCCATGTGTTGGGTGCAGCTGTTGTGCAGATGTTGACTTTGAGATTAAATCTCTGGATGAAGAAACTACAGTTGGCAAGATTTCCAAGCAGTGGACTGGTTTTGGAGAGAGGCATTTACAGATGCTGATAGCTTTGGTATCCAGCTCCCTTTAGACCTTGATGTGAAAATGAAAGCCGTAATGCTTGGTGCATGTTTCCTCATTGATTTCACGTTTTTTTGAAAGGAGTGGAAACAAAGAATAAAAAGAAGGAGTGTGGTAGGGGATTAATGAAAGCCTCCTCAGAAAGTGTGAAGTCCGTGTGCTTATTGGGACTATGTCAAGGAAAAACTAATTGGTTTTCTTTTCTTTATTGAAGTGACTTCTGGCATTTGTGAATTCTACTGTGATGCCTGGTATATGCGATGACTTTTCAAATTATAGGGTTTATTTTCCATATCACTTACCTATAAATGTTTTCATGCATCTTGCTTTGTTTTATACATTTTCTTTTTCATTGTGTATTTTAGAGAAAGGACATGTTAAGTTTTACATTTAGTCATGAAATTTCCTGTGGCAAGTTGTTCTGAACTATAATCTGTTTTATTTTCAACTTTTACACCAAATTAAGTCCTTATTAACTTTAAAATATAAATGTGCATTTTATTAAACATAGTTCTGATTTATTTCACATCCTGTGGCCACTCCACATCCATTGTGGCAAAGATGTCATCATCTGCTCAGCAACCCTGTCACATTCTTGACTTTCGCCATACTTGTGGCCAACTCAAATCCCTGTGTTTTGTCTGATGTTGTTGTTAATGCGGTAGGTGAAAAAAAATAACAATTATGTTATTTTGCAAATACTGTATATCCAAATAAGTTAAAAACAAATATAATTTGTTTCTCTTACAATTATGTTAAAATAATGCTTAATATTCATATTACCAGAGAAAAATAAAACATGTATTTGTTTTCTGTTCAGCGATCACAGTATATTAAACTTCTTTTGTAAGCTAAATAAATAAATAAAAACTTGAAATTGAAAAAAAAAAAACCTACTTGTTCAGATTCTCCAAGAATAAAAAGATAAATAATCTATTTTAGTCAACCCACTATAACTACAGCATGGGCAGAGCAAGGTGGATACTTTGATATATTAATCATTACGATAATAACTAATGGAAAATATTATTCAAATATTAGCAGATATGTATAAGTGCCACTTAAACTGGAAATTTTTAATTTCAGTTTTTGTATCCTTACCCAATACTGAGTCCTTTTTCATAAAACTCTAGTATTACATGCTAAGTTTTATAGCCATACAGATTCCCACTAAAGCTAATTATAAGGAAACATAAATTATGAGGCATGATAAACTAAATTCTGAAAGTGCTATAAACATGTGTGCTTGTGATGAATTGTTACATTAATGTCCCTCAATAAATCTCACTTCCTATATCCAACCTTAGGTTGTCCCTTTCCTCACTGACTCTGGAATGCGGTCATGTGACTTGTTTTGACCAATGAGACAACAGCAAACATGATTGAAGCAGAAGCTTGATTTGGGTTTGCACATAGGACTTTCTCCCACTGAAACGCAGCCAGTGTCAGATGAAAAAAAGCTAAGTAGGCATCCCTGAAAATGAAAGACCACATGAAGGGAGAAACCCAGCCATTCCACTCACCCTAGCTGAGTCTGGCACCCTGAGGGTCTCTCGGCTACGCGCAACCGTGTGACTAAGTCCAGGTGACTGCAGCACAATTGACTAATCTACCAGCAGAACTATGACAAATAGTCATTGTTTTAGATTCCTAAGTTTTGGGGTGTTTTCGTATACAGCGTATCTGATAGATGATGCTACAAATATCCTCTGTTATTAATATTGAATCCTGTCTGCGCATGAATGAACGGGATGGAGAAAGAATGAATGGGAACAATAAGATTGTCCTGGAAACCTCTAGAAGAGCAAGCAAACTCTCCCTTTGAAAAATATAGTGCATGCTTTTCTGAGGATAAATAAAGGGGCACATGTTTGCCCGAGTATGGTAGTAGAGACAATAAAGTCTACAACTTTTCCTTCTATCAGAGTCATGATTTAATTAGTAACTATTTGTTGAGCATGTGGTGTGCTCTGGGCTCTTTCCTCGACTTGTCTCACTCAATACCTTTCTCAGTAACTTGGATGAAAATGCGGCAGTAGGCTTATCAAAAGTACACATGGCAAAAGCTTGGAATGGGAAACATTTAATGGTGGAATCATCATTCCAAAATGTCAAGTTGGAATAGTGAGCCAAACCTATCAGTTCAGTAGGAATACAAGTTAAATCCTTAGGTTCAAAGCAGCAGCTTGGTTCAAAATACACAAGCACAGAATTAGAGAATCATATTTAAAACATACCACATTAACAACAACATCAGACAAAACACAGGGATTTGAGTTGGCCACAAGTATGGCGAAAGTCAAGAACGTGACAGGGCTGCTGAGCAGATGATGACATCTTTGCCACGATGGATGTGGAGTGGCCAGAAGGGCAACAACGGTCCCCTGATCTCTGCTTCGGTCAGGCTACAGCCTGTATATGCTGTTTATTTCTAGACCCTTGAGGCAATACACAGAAGAAACATGGACAAAACAGAGGAAGAAAATTTAGGGGAGGAAAGGTCTGAAGACTGTGTCAGATGGCGAACAGTTGAAGCAGGAATCATTGCCCAGAAGGGATAAGGTTTTCAAACATCTGAAGGGCTGTCATGAGGAAGTGATTTGAAATGTATTGTCTATCGCTCCTGATTCCAAATGCCTACTCAGGGTCTGAAAGGAAAACTGTCACCATGGCTTTACCATATGGTTTTCAAGCACAGCTGCTGGCGGGCAGATCTTTATACAGCACATCCTTTCACAGAGAATGTCAAGGGCTGGGGCATCCTTGAAGTCTGACCCTTCCCCTCTGGAAACATGCCCTGGACTAAACATCAAAAACGTCAGAGAAATTTTTCCCTCTATTTCTATTACATTCTAGAATGGCTGCAGGAGGGAGCCTCCAAAATGGAAGCAGCCCGGAGGTACTGGAATGAGACACTTTTCTCTATCTCCTCAGAGGAACATATTGAGAGAACTAAATCTCTCTACAACCCTAAGGACCTTATTTTTTCTTCATACAAATTTACTGAGCATTGACTCTGGGCCAGGCACTGGGCTAAGACTGCTGAGATAAAGCACGCTGTCTTTGTTCCCAAGTCCAGTGGGGTTATAGGCAAATAGACCATGGTAATTAAATTGGATGAAATGCCGTAATCATGGCTATTCTCCTAGGTAGATCTTACAGCTCCTGCTTGACACTAGTATTAATAAATTGTTTTGATTCTTCTAAATTTTTCTAAACTTAATTCTAAGTCTTCTGGGGATTAAAAGATGCATACCTATTGAGAAAGATGGTTCCCTTTCTAATTAATTGAGCTTACTATTACCATTATTTATTACTATTACTATTAATTACTATTACTATTACTAGTTATTACTAGTTATTACTAGTTATTACTATTAGAGACCGATGGAAGATCTAGATCCTTCCCAAGACCTGAGAATTAATGCAAAACTCTACTCATAGTAATCATGCTAATAATTCCATAACTCTATAGTAGTTATCATCTAGCCCACTTTCCTGGATTTATATTATAAACAATTTCTAATTCTTTCATCTACCTATAGAAATCTACAGATCCTATCTAGGATGCTCCATCTGATGTGCTCGGGATTCTTAAGCTATGTAAACATCTCTTTGAGTCTAAAGACTTATAAATTGAAAACATCATAAAATATGCAGATGCCTTCCCATTTAATTTTTTCATAATCAATGTTTTCTGTTCCATGATCAGTCCATAGACGCTATGAAACTACTTGCAAGTAATTCTTAATATAAACACTGAAAATTTAACAATTCATGAGTTGTAATCCATAGCAATTTTTCCAGTAGCTTTCCATCTTACAATGTGTAGGCAAATTTTTTCTTAAATAGAGGATCTCAAATACCAAGATTTTAAAATATCAATGAGCTGTTAGACCTAATTCCCTCCAAATTACAACTTAATGCACACACACAAAAATTTCCACTCTCTGACAGCACATGAATGAAGTAATAAGGAAAACTGGAGTACAACCACCAAAGACGGCACAGGAAGCAGACATTTGGGAAAGCAATTCTATTTTAAAAATGGATTTTTAAAAAAAAGTAAGTCATTTAAAATACTTGTCATGCTGAATACGTGATTATGGCTTCAAATCGCTATTTAGTTATACTGCATATCATGGCTATTGAGACTTCACTTCTGCAGCCTATGGAATGTTAAGTTGAAACACAAGACAGTTGGGGCGCCTGGGTGGCTCAGTCGGTTAAGCGTCCGACTTCGGCTAAGGTCATGATCTCACGGTCCGTGAGTTCGAGCCCCGCGTCGGGCTCTGTGCTGACAGCTCAGAGCCTGGAGCCTGCTTCCGATTCTGTGTCTCCCTCTCTCTCTGACCCTACCCCTTCATGCTCTGTCTCTCTCTGTCTCAAAAATAAATAAACGTTAAAAAAAAAATTTTTTTTTTTAAAAAAAGAAAAAGAAACACAAGACAGTCATTCACTTTTTAAAGAAGATTTGTAGCGAAAGGAAAAAAAGCACTTACCTAAATATGTAAAAAGAAGGAAAAAGGTAGTATAAGGGGTGGGATTTTTTTTCTCTTTAAAATGTCCTCCTAGAGCTACCAAAAAATTTGCATTTGTAAGACGATTGGTACAAATACCTCTGAATTAACAAGAAGAGACATGCCAGGACCACAGGTGAGACCGGGTATATGACACTAACTGGACTTCACTTTCAGTTTCTCTGGCTTCTGCAGGGCAGTCTTCTATAGTTTCTTGGTGAGCCACCTCAGCCTCTTCTCTTTTGTTTGCATTTATTTTTGTCCTAAGGTTTGTCCTGTCCTGCTTCAATGTTCACCAGCAGGCTGGGCTGACAGCCTTGCCATTGCCCCTTTAATTCTTCTTGTCCTGCTCCTCCTGTTGAATTCACCCTCTTTTGTTCCCCATGGTGGTATTTGCGTCTTACCTTTGCTTTTTAAAGACATTTGCATGGTATACATTCTTTCCCATTCTTTGCGTCATGTAAAGAGCGATACAAATGTAGCAGCACTCTCAACAACAGCCAAACTATGGAAAGAGCCCAAATGACCATCGAATGATGAATGGGTAAAGATGTGGTGTATATATACAATGGAATATTACTCAGCGATCAAAAAGAATGAAATTTTGCCATTTGCAATAATGTGGATGGAACTAGAGTGTATTATGCTAAGTGAAATAAGTCAGAGAAACACCAATTATCATATGGTTTCCCTCATATGTGGAATTTAAGAAACAAAACAGATGAACATAGGGGAAGGGAAGAAGAAATAAAATAAAAAGAGAGGGAGGTAAACCATAAGAGACTCTTAAATACAGAGAACAAGCTGAGGGTTGCTGTAGGGGTGTTGGGTGGGGGGGGATGGGATAAACGGGTGATGGGCATAAAGGAAGGCACTTGTTGGGATGAGCGCTGGGTGTTACAGGTAAGTGATGAATCACTAAATTCTACTCCTGAAACCAATGCTACTTGAATTTAATTTTTTTAAAAAACTTTAAAACAAGTGATGCCAATGACTTTTGGGTATTTCCCATGGCTTCTGTCTTAGAGTCACAAGTTATGGAGTCTTTCTAATGACATTCTTACCTTGTGTCAGAAAATGCCTTCTAACTGATACATTTAGGATTAACTCATTTCTGTCATCTTTATACGTACAATAAATAAGCCAATAATGCCAAGTAAATAACAAGGCTCAGCAATGATAAATTCTAGTCCCTTCATCTTTTTTTCAAATACTTAGTTATCTTTTTTTCTTTTTGTTCATCATTAGGGAATCATAGCTTTTTAATAGATTAAATGTATTTAAGGGGACTGAAGGATTTATTATCATTTTTAATGTCACAACTTTGCACTTCACTTAGGCACTTTCTTGTCTTTTAGATATGAATTATATTTATTTTGAAAGCTTTCTTTCTGGCACAACTACCCAAGTTGTATACCTGGATCATGCATAGACTGAGATATTTCTCCAAGGACCCTTAGTTTCTTTTAGTGAAAAAACAGAGAGACCAAGTAATAGCTCGCAGCATGGGATAACATTGCTTCTAGGTTATTTCAGTATCAAAGTTACAAATGTTTTCTTCCTTTTTTTTGTTTTTAAAGCTCAGGCCCATGGTGGAGCCCAATGCCAGGCTTGCACTAACAACCCTGAGATTAAGACCTGAGCTGAGATCAAGAGTTGGGCACTTAACCGACTGAGCCACCCAGGTGCCCCTGCAAAAATTTTCTTTTAAAGTTTACATTAATATTTCTAATTCTGTTCTTAAATTACGATGTACCTCCTTAATTTGAGAAATCCTATAATCATAGCACCTTTTCTCTTCTACAAGTAAGAATAATTTCTTATCTTCTTTACTTGACTAAGAGCCCCAAAAGACTCACCCTAACATCAATATGAGCCATGAAGTATTGAATACAGTACACCATTCTATATGTAGTTACTTTTGTTTTGAGAGGGGATCCTGGAAAGGATGTGCATTCCAGCTACTTGGTTCTAAGTTCGTTCTGCAGTCTTCATTCTTCGTAGCTGTGTAGATGCTTGTTTGACAAATGGTTTGTTTCTCGTTTCAATTGGTTTAGAGTCTGAGGTCCTCGGCATTCTCACAGCTGCCAATTCCGTGTCTTGGCAAGTGGAGGCTTTGGGTCACTACTCCTTTCTTGGTGCTAATGCTAATATTCAGCTTCAGAAGACAGCACAAAACTAGTCCAGTCCACTCTGAGAGGATGGAAAGAGTTTTAATTTGTGGTCCACTAATACTGTGCAATTAAAAATACAAGTTCATTTATCTAAGTGCATGAGTGCATGCTGCGCAAATCGATTCTTCTTACTCCTCTCTAATTTCTAGTAATTTCTATTTCACACATTTAATTAAAACTTAGCTCTCCCAAATTTTGCCCTTTCCTGATACTCTTTAAATGTATCTCCCTCCCCTTCCTGAGCCCCAAGCACTTCCTTGTATATACCATTCACCGTGTCCTCATTTCCTTAGCAGCTTAACAGATCATAGAATGTTTTATTTGCATTTTAGGAACCCAATTGATTCTCTTAGTTCCACTTCATTCTAGGACCAAGTCAGTTCAAAGTGTTTAATTTTCTGTAGAGAGATCAAGGAAAGGCGCTGTGTGCAAATAACATTACATGTAAACTTGGGCTTTGGAGGCTTAGACACAAAGTCTCCTTTGACCTACGATCAAACATTCATATATTTTGAATATATCATCTGATAAAATTTCACTTATCAATCAAAAATACATATGTCTTTAATTTAATTACAGATGATACCAGTATAGAACTCGAGTTTCTCAGAGGCCTCTGA
Source organism: Neofelis nebulosa (assembly GCF_028018385.1). Classification (NCBI taxonomy): domain Eukaryota; kingdom Metazoa; phylum Chordata; class Mammalia; order Carnivora; family Felidae; genus Neofelis; species Neofelis nebulosa. The sequence goes on along the minus strand of NC_080787.1, from coordinate 129,312,983 downwards.
ATAAATAAAAGTATCTGTTACTTAAAATGTTATGAATTCAAGCTTCCAAAAACTACTTTAGAATATCAGAAAATATGCAGAATATATCAAAATTGGACAGTTTGGTAGAAATATTATGCACATTTACCTAACAAAATTGCATATTTTCACTTTTTTTAAATGTTTTTAATTTTGAGAGAGCAAGAGAGAGAGCACAAGCAGGGGAGGGGCAGAGAGAGAGAGGGAGACACAGAATCCAAAGCAGGCTCCAGGCTCTGAGCTGTCAGCACAGAGCCCGATGCAGGGCTCGAACTCACGAACCATGAGATCATGAACTGAGCCAAAGTCGGAAGCTCAACCCACTGAGCCACCAAGGCGCCCCTATTTTTGCTTGTTTTTATGCAGAAATCTAATCTATGTCACTTAACCTTACAGAGAAAACCACAAATCATACTAAATTTCCCAGTTTCATTATATGATGCAGAAAGGTTACACTTCAAAATTTAACGGGTTTTTAATCCAGAATGACCCAATTTGGAAAAACGACCAGATTATTTTTTGTTGTTGCTATTGCTCAACCTTTATCTTTCCAGAACTGGGGCTTTTGCTACTATGACGCATTTTATTTTTTTTATTTTTTTTAAAAAAAATTTTTTTAACGTTTATTTATTTTTGAGACAGAGAGAGACAGAGCATGAACAGGGGAGGGTCAGAGAGAGAGGGAGACACAGAATCTGAAACAGGCTCCAGGCTCTGAGCTGTCAGCACAGAGCCCGACGGGGGGCTTGAACTCACTGACCGCGAGATCATGACCTGAGCCGAAGTCAGACGCTTAACCGACCGAGCCACCCAGGCGCCCCACTATGACGCATTTTAAATGGCCACTTTTTTCCCATCTCAGAACTTTACTCAGGCCCAAGCTCCCCATCCCTTCCTTGGCCTTATTTCATTCTTATCAGCACAAAGTCAAATGTCTCTTTTTGAGCTTAAATCTATGGTATAAAAAAATATTCATTTAAAGCAGCATAATTCATATAATATTTAACTTTATCTACATACATTGACACATAATGCCATTCAAGCAAAATATTCAAATACAAATTGTTCATACACACTTCTGACCAATAAAGCTTCATAATTTCAATTAAGTGTATGTTTTTTTAATGTTTATTTATTTTATTTTTGAGAGAGAGAGAGGAGCATGAGCAGGGGAGGGGCAGAGAGAGAGAGAGAGAGAGGGAAACAGAGAATCCCAAGCAGGCTCTGCATTGTCAGCACAGAACCCAATGCAGGGCTTGATCTCACAAACCCATGAGATCGTAACCTGACCTGAAATCAAGAGTGAGGTTCTCACCCTACTGAGTCACCCAAGTGCCCCAAGTGTATGTTTTTTTTAATCGTTTACTTGTTGTTGCCTCCCCTCAAAAGACACTCATTCTTTAGATTCTAAGATCTCTGGATTTTAAGTTGTGAATTTTAAAAACTTACGTTAGTTGCCTATTTTGTTTTGCTTTGTTGTTGTTGTTGTTGTTGTTGTTGTTTAAGGAAAGGCACAATCCTTTTTGTTAATGTATAGAGTAGTTTATGATGATACATATTTTAGTATGCACTCTGGGGGGGAGTTAGTTGATCTTTATCTCCATCCAATGACTCTGAAAGTAAGGTTCAGGCCGTGTTCAAGTGTTCATTCCTGTGAACAGATTCCTTCTGGTTAACATCCCTTGTCTCATTCACTGGGGACACCCAGGACAGCACTTCCTTTGGTGAGAACTCAAACCTGTTAGTTTTAGGCTGTCCTCTTCTAATCTATGGGGATACAGTGATCATGCCTCAGGCACTTATTTTTATTTCTAGACAACCAAGAGAAGGCTTCCTGGGATCCCTGCAGGAGGGATATATGGTGGTTTGCAGGGATGCCTCGGGAAGGTAGATGCAGGGCTAAGAGCAACAGCAGAGGTTTCAGAGATTCGCTGAGGCACTCATATCTCGGCAGCCGAGTATCACTACTTTTTAATCATAGTGGACATTTTTCCCAATAAAGTGCTTAACGCTATTATCTTTTGTGATTGCTGGCACTCTACAGAAACGTGAGAAGATCTCCTTGAATTTTTCCTTCATGTTTTTAATGCTTTTGCAACCTCTCTTGAGTACCTGTGAGAAAGACACTTAGGAATTTGTCCTTCCCAGATACCATGATTCCATCTGGCCATAGTGAACCTAGGACCACCATGATGCACAAAGCTGGGTGGGGACCCTTTATTTTGATTCATTAATGACCGTTGGAGTTAGGCAGCAAGCCAGCTCTGACAGCATCCAACTACAATATGGGACCACTGCTGGTTAATTCAAATCCAAATGGGTATAGAATGGGTCCACAAAATCGTTTAAAGATGAATGGAAAAGGTAAGGTGCTTCCTCCCCAGGCCTTGAAATTGAACCAAGGAGCACAAATGGTAAATTAATCTAGTCCAGGAACAACCAGTCACGTAAGTGATTATTCAGAGCCAGAAATGCTCTTAGGGCGCCTGGGTGGCGCAGTCGGTTAAGCGTCCGACTTCAGCCAGGTCACGATCTCGCGGTCCGTGAGTTCCAGCCCCGCGTCAGGCTCTGGGCTGACGGCTCGGAGCCTGGAGCCTGTTTCCGATTCTGTGTCTCCCTCTCTCTCTGCCCCTCCCCCGTTCATGCTCTGTCTCTCTCTGTCCCAAAAATAAATTAAAAACGTTGAAAAAAGATTAAAAAAAAAAAAGAAGAAATGCTCTTAAAGACTAGATAGGCAGGCAAACTCAGTTAATGGTCTGTCTCTAAAACAACAAAGCTTAGGCATCCCATACCACTAAAAGGAAGTAAGGAAGAGACATAATAAAAAGGATTCAAAAAGTAAGGTGTTAGAGTCTAAGCATTCGCCCACCTGATCTTATCCCACCGACCACCTCTGCCATTCTCAGGGTCTGTGTTGTTCCAGATCCTATCATATCCACATCAAACTATTGGGAGGAAAATAACATGCTTAGAATTTCAAAATAGATCCATGGGATCTCCCGGGTGCTTCAGTCAGTTAAGCGTCCGACTCTTGATTTCAGCTCAGATCATGATCTCACAGGCTCTACCCCAGCATCGGGCTCTATGCTGACAGCATGGAGCCTGCTTGGGATTCTCTTCCTCCCTCTCTCTCTATTTCTCTCTCTCTCTCTCTCTCTCTCTCTCTCAAAATAAATAAACTGAAAAAAAAAAAAATAGGTCCAGACTCTATGCTAAGAACTGCATTGCAAGAGGGAAGGAAAAGAGAACCCACCAGCTTGTCGCTAGAAAACCACCACACCCCTATTTTTTTTAACACATCAAAATGACAGTCTTCCTTAAACACAAGTTCAACCTTAGACCCTTTCTGAGAATTGCTCTGTGATCAGCAGGGGAAGAGGAGCCTCATGACACTCATGAAGAAGAATCAAAAGAACCTTTGATACTAAACAGAGAAGAGAAAGATGAACCTTGTAGTCATTAGTCACCAAACCTCAAAAAAGGGTTTTGAAGGAAATGCCTTTGTCAAATCTTTGAAAGGAGGCACAATTGCTTTTGTGGTAAAACACAATGGATCTATCATTTTGGGAAACTATTCCTTTATTTAACTAGTGACAAGTAGTGCTAGCTTATTAGGAAGGGCTGATTTATTTTTCTTCAAAATGTCGTCTACCTCAGGACAGGTCAGGGTGGCTTTGGACAAAACCTCTGAGTCCAAGGAAGATGACAAGGTAATCTCTGAGGTCCCTTCCCTTGTCAAGATTCTGCAGATGCTGCAAAAGCCATCAAATCCCAGAAAAAGGAAGCATGAGAAGAGGGGGAGGGTTGGGGGATAGGATACACCTGTCGGTCCAAAACCGTGGGTGGGCTTGGCAACCTCAAAGTTGGGACCATCAGCAATTGGCATTTTCAACCTTCATCACTGCCTTCTTGTTGCCATTAATTTTGGTATCTTGTGATCATAGCTCTTTCAAATGGGGTGTGTATTCCACATTTCCTCTAGGGAATATGAACCAGAGGATGTGGGATGTGAAAGTAACAGTCCCCCTGGAGTTCAGGAGCTTCTGCCCCCAGAATTGTTATGAATATTCAAATGTGAGCAGGATTTTCCTGCTGGTCTGCAACAACAAGCAGACCCCCCACCCAAGGAACATCCTAGAACTCTGCTGGGCAAACTGCTGATGACACACGTTTTAGACAGGACTAAGGGGAGACATGTCTCCATGCTTCAACCATGCGGCCTTTGAGCCCACTTGCTGGCACTCAGACGATGGAACAGTGAAGCCTGTTCCAGGAGAATGTCATTGCTGCAGACCTGGGCAGCTCTACCCTCAGTGGACACATTATAGATGAACAAGGCAACACACAGTCCCACACTCCCAGATCTCTACGACATTCGGCAATGAAGTAGGGAGAGGTTTTTCCAAGATGAAATATCCAATGTTATACAATGTGACAGACTTTATTCTGTCTTCCTTGGACAAAATATTGACGCAAGCCAAGTCTCCCTTGTAGAATCCATGCAGCAAAATCATAACTCAGATTAAACAGAGAATCCATGTAAGAAGCTGACTCCAAAATTTATCCGCATTATTTATAAGAAGAAATCCATGATCAAATTGTTATCATGAAAAAAATTTTAACTGTAATCAAATAAGGCCACTTAAAAAGAGGAGCTCTTTCCAAGCACAAGTGTAGCACCCAGTATTTATGCAAGTTTCGAATGATTTATTTTATTCATGAAAGCTAGTTCACATTGCCCTGTCTAGAGAAAATCTTTGTTTGCCTAATTCTTGCTTATAATTAATAAAACCAAATTCTTTTCATAGGAAGTGAATCATAATTGCACTTCTGAAGACCACCTGTGCACAGCTAGTGCAAATTAAAGAGGCATCACCGTAAGAATCGAGCCATTGTGACCTGCTGCCTACTTTTGAATTCAGACTAACTGAAAATAATTTCTGCTTGGCCACAGTCCTACATTTTCCCCTTTTCCAGAAACAGAGAGATGATGTCTGATGAGTAGGAACAGAATTTACAAAGATTTGCTCCTCACCGCAAGCCAATCTAACCCAGGCATACCATGACCAAGAGATAATACAATACATTCCCAGATATAAACGTTTCTAGACGGCAACAATTCCAAAATACTATTAGTGTATAAAATATTAATTTCCATTTCACAGGCTTCACTTAAGCATATCATTACTGGAATTAGTTAACATAGATTATGTATTCATTATATAGACCACATTTGTTGTGTCGTCTTATAACAGTCATATAAAATAGGTAGTCCTTATCTTACAGAGAAGGAAACTGAGGAAGTCAAAATATAGTCTAAGTAAAAGACAGATCTAGAATTAATATGCAACCTGCCTGATTTTCAGGCATATAATCTTAATTATTACATGATTTCTGCTTCCCTTAAATCCATAGTAAAAAAGTATAGAATTAATAAACTCTTATATTTGAAAGATGTATTAAGTGAGTCATTTAATCTAAGTCTCTCCCACCCCAGGTAGGAATTTCTTCTTCAGTGTCTTTAAAAGAAAGAACCAACCAAGACTTTATGAGATATTTCTGGTACTGGAGCTTCTGATTTTGGGTAGTGGTTCATTTCATTGTTGGATCACTGTAATGATTAAACAGATCTCCCTGATTCCAAGGTGGCATTGTAAAAATTTTTCTGATCTCTTTTTCCTCTAAAATTCTATAGCAAACAAGAACAAGAAAAAGAAAAAGAAACTGTAACATCAATGAAACCAGAACTGAATCTGTAAATCTCAAACCATAATGAAGACTAGAACAAAACACATAATAGTAAATGATCCAACAGAAAAAGGGTGCTTCACAGAAATGGTTTAGCAGGATGAGGGAAAGACAGTGGGAAAATTAGAAGCAATATCATTTTCTTGGTAGATTTTGTTTTGTTTTGTTCAATATTTTCTAAATATTTTATTTATTTTTGAGAGAGAGAGAGAGAGAGAGAGAGAGCAAGCATGGGAGGGGCAGAGAGAGGGAGACACAGAATCTAAAGCAGACTCCGGGCTCTAAGCTGTCAGCACAGAGCCTTACCCAGGACTCAAACTCATGAGATCATGACCTGAGCCTATTCCACTGACTGAGCCACCCAGGCACCCCTTTTCTTGGTATATTTTGAAAAAACTAAAGAATTTGAGGTTAATATTCAGCAAGTAGAGGTTCTATCAAAAATATTAGTAGAGCTGATTTTATGGGTTGGGTTTTGGTTGTTGGTTTTTAATTAGGAGAATGGTCAGACCCAAGGGTCCCCAATCGCACCTAAAAAAGTAAAGTAACCTCTCTCCATCCTTTCAGGATACCTGAGGATTGTTCTCTGGGGAAGCTTCACCAGAAAGACTGCACTCAGAGTTATGAGGCCCAGAGGAGGAAGAGGGTGAGCAACAATGATAAAGTGGGAAGGAAGTTAAAGCTGTAAGTCTCTAGATTTAAAAACCATTAAACATCCAACACAATAAATGGGGGAAAAAATGCACATCAAATTTTATCATTGTGAAACTTCAGAATATAAAGGATAAAGAGAAGATTCTAAAGGTTCCACAAAGGGAAGGAAAAGAAAAAAAAGAAAAAAGATCATACAAGAGATCAAAAATAAAAATGACCTTACCCTTTAAGAAAAAAAAAAAATGAAACCTAAAAGACAAGGGAATAATGCCTTTAAAAATTCAATAGATATGTAAAAAAGTTTTATCAAAAAAATTTTTTTTACGTTCTGTAAAAAAATTTACATCCAGCCAAGCAATCAAGTAAGTATAAGGGTAGAGAAAAGGCATTTGAGACATACAAAGTCCCCCATAAATGCTTTCTCAGAAAGCCAACAGACAGCATGTTTTACTAAATGAGGAAGTACACCAAGAAAGAGGAAGAATGGGAATCAGGAAACAAGAGAAAGGTAAAGGGAATTCCCAGGATGACATCAGGGGAAGTGTTAGGACCACAGCTGTGCAGCAGGCCGAGAAAGTCACCAAACCAGACTACAGCAGAAAGTCAAGGGTCTAGGGATGTTTGTATATGGGGGTGATATCGCCAAGAAAATACTAGAATGTATAAATTATCTGATAGATTATATCTTGTGGAAAATTGCATAGCAAGCATTTTACAGAACTTTTGTGCAGTTTGGGAAAACAGAATAGCCTCAATACTAAGCAAATGAAAAGAAAAAGTAATCATTAACTCCAGGAAAAACAAAAAGTTACAAAAGAATGGCATTATTTATAGTCAGTGCTTTACCCAATTTAGCAGTGAACATTATTTCAATAATGAAAATATAGAATATGAATTAAAAATTGAGTTGTAACTTAATGAAGAAAATGAGGAAAAGGGGGTATAGCTAAAATCTTTACCTATTATTATGGGAAGAAAATAGGTAATGTCAAAAACTGATGAGTTGACAGCAATATCAGCATCTTATTTATAAATGAGAAAGTAAACTACTGGGGAAATACCTGCAACAGTTTAATATTATTACCCCTGGGGAATATGACAAGGTTGGAGGAACAGGGTGAGGAGGAGGACAAGGGATTATTTTTTCTTGTGGTAAACTTACCATCAGTGACTTCTTATTTTCTTGTAATATTTGCATAAAAATTAAAATGTTATTTTCAAAAAATATATATTCCTTACAATAGCTCAAAGGTTTATTTTATAATAAAACACTCAGCTCTATTGATTTGTTTTCTTTACCTTCCCAGTTCTTTGGGCCTCTACCAGGCCACAGAAGGATTCTAGAGAGCTACAAGTTTGTGTGTTTGTATTCATTTCAATAATAATTGAAAATGTATAAGCCTATTCTGGATCATCTGGATAACTGTCATTTTGGTGCCATCACTATTCTATTATGTGCACATCTAATCAACTTAGCTCCAAGTAGCACTACTTTTTTTTTTTTTAAGTTTTTATTTTAATTCCATTTCATTAACATAGAGTGTAATATTAGTTTCAGGTGTATGATATTGTCATTTAAAACTTCCATACAACACCCTTGCTCATCACAAGTGCGCTCTTTAATCCTCATCACCTATGTGACCCAATCCCCCCACCACCCACATCTCCTTTGGTAACCATCAGTTTGTTCTCCATAGTTAAGAGTCTGTTTCTTGGTTTGCCTCTCCCTTTCTTTTTTTTGTTTTTTCCACTGTGCCCATGTGTTTTGTTTCTTAAATTCCACCGATGAGTGAAATCATATACTGACTGACTTATTTAGCTCAGCATAATACTCTCTAGCTCCATCCATGTCATTGCAAATAGCTAGGTTTCATTATTTTTTATGGCTGAGTAATATTCCATTCTTTTTTATTTTTTATTTTTTCTCAGATCTAGGGTTAGGGTTTTCTCAGATCTTAGGGTTAGGGTTAAGGCCCAGGTGAGGGTATATAAGTAGCACTACTTTAATAATTGCAAGAAAATGAGGGGCGCCTGAGTGGCTCAGTTGGTTGAACATCTGACTCTTGATTTCGGCTCAGGTTATGATCCCAGGGTCATGGGATCAAGTCCTGCATCAGGCTCTGTGCTGAGTGTGGAGCTTAAGATGTCCCTCTCTCTTTCTCTCTCTGTCTATCTTTCTGCCCCTCTCCCCCCCTCGTGTGCTCTCTCAATATATACGAAAAGAAAGTAAATCTTTAAAAAGAAAAAGAAAATGAGAAACAGTTATTAATGATATGTTAGAATCAAAGGAAGTCCAACTGAAATTATGGCAGTTAAGGTCAATGAAACTTATGTAATAATTTGAATGGACCGAGTGTTGAGGAAATTGAGTCATTTCTTCAGGCACATTGTAGAAGAGTGTCATGAACCAATAGGACCAGCAGGCAGTACCATATTTGTGTTGCAAGTGGCAATTTGGGTTCAGCAAAATACCATCTGCCACATAAAAGTAATATTTTCATTTGAATTGTACTTGTTCATCTCATAGGGTTCTTTAAATGATGTTTTTAAAATTGGTAGCATATAATAATTATAAGCAGCAGATGTTTATATCTCTTTTTATATTAGTACATACTGGTACAAATGATAATACAGTAACTTAGTTCAATCACGGTGAGTTCTTTTTTTTTCCTTTAAATTAATTTCACTATTAAAAATTCTGTTAAAAAATATGTACATTACTTAAATTTGAGAAGCACTGACTTACTGTTTATACTCACTGAGAATTCTCACTGGGTCAGTTTAATGCAATCCAGTATGGTGTGCCGCCCAGTTCTAGGTCCTCACCAAGAACACATTAATTTAGAAAGAGGTACTTTTTTTCTCCCACCCATTTTAATTTACCGACCTTATCATCAAATGATGCAGTAAACAGCTTATTGTCTTCATTATTGTAATTTCTTTATCCTGACCCCTATTTGTTGGGAACACTCATCTAATATATAACTTATGCCTCCTCCCCCGAACTCAGAGAAGGGGATGAGAAAATGTTTGGGGGCAGGATATTTTAGTTTTCCTTTACTAAGGTAACAATTTACCATGAACCTGATAGCATTGAAACAATACGAATTTATTATTTTATAGTTCTGGAGGTCAGGACTCCACAATGAATTTTACTAAGCTAAAATCAGGTGTCTGCAGAATTGCATTCCTTCTGGAGGATCTAGAGAACAATCCATTTCTTTGCCTTCCCCAGCTTCGAGAAGCTTCCCAAATCCCTTGGTTTGTGGCCCCACAGCACTATGACCTCTTTTGGTGTCTTTTTCTGACACTGACCCTCCTGCTTCTTTCTTTTGTTATAAGGACCCTTGTGATTACATTGGGCCCACCTAGATAATTCTGGATAATTCCCCCATCTCAAGATCCTTAATTTAATCACACCTGCAGGGGCGCCTGGGTGGCTCAGTCGGTTAAGCGGCCGAATTCGGCTCAGGTCATGATCTCATGGTCCATGAGTTCAAGCCCCGCATCGGGCTCTGTGCTGACAGCTCAGAGCCTGGAGCCTGTTTCAGATTCTGTGTCTCCCTCTCTCTGACCCTCCCCCATTCATGCTCTGTCTCTCTCTGTCTCAAAAATAAATAAACGTTAAAAAAAAAAATTAATCACACCTGCAAAGTCTCTTTCACCTTGCCAAGTAACGAATTCACAGAGTTTCTGGGATTAGGATGTGGACATCTTTCTGGTGGCACTATTCTGCATACCACGACAGGTGTCATTATGCTCACCCAGTCCCAGAACAGAAACTCTAATGGAGGAACACGTTCTCCAGAAACAGAAAATAAAGGGCATGGTTGTAAGTTAAGACAAAGAGGCAGAAGGTTCTTTCTCTGAGGAGGGTTATGGACCAAGTTGAAGACCTAAGAAGAGTGGAAAAACTTGGGAAAGCAGCAGTGGAAAAGTCTCCAACTCAAAAAGAAAAAGTGACTGCCTCCCCATAGGGCTTATCTAAAATAGATGTGAAGGCAGTGACGTCAGTAAGACGTGGGATGTGAGGCCACGCCAATTACTGTGTACGTGAAGACGCCGCTAAACCCAGCTCCAGGACACCACTTCGATTTTTATTTCAAATTTTACAAACCAACCAATGACATCAGGATTTAAGGAGTTCTACCACCTCCTTTTTGTTATGCCATTGTTCCCCCCCCCCATGATTCCCATAAGAAATCTGACACTAATTAGACTAGCATAAGAAGGAAAAAAAAAAAAAATAAGATGATTCATAGACCACACTGGAGATAAATCCAGAAATAAGAAAAACTGATCTCTGCCCAAAAGAACACGGGTGAAAAATCGCTCTAACAGAGGGGCATCTAGTGAAAGTTAAATTTTTTTAAGGACAAAACACAGAGAGTTTGATAAGATATACCAGCTGCTTCTCTTTTCTCAAGACGTTTGCCCAGGAGACAGCTACTGAAACTTGGGTGTATTTCTCTCTTGCTGTGTCACACGCTGTTCCTTTCCCTCCCCACCCCCTCGCTGCTCTCCTGCTGTGCCTGTGGTGTGTGTGTGTGTGTGTGTGTGTGTGTGTGGTTTCTCTCTCCCTTGTAAGAACACAGCCACCTGCCTGCCTGTCTCCTGCTGTCGGGGCTCCTCTCACTAGCTTTTTGCTGCCTTTTGCCTCTTCTCTTTCTGCTTAGCTCCTTGCCTTCTGGTAAGTGCGACAAACGCTCCCCCCAAGTCCTGTGAGAAGCTGGAGGGTACGGTTTGTGGTGTTCAAAACTTGCAACTTTGAGACTGCCAGTGAACTGTGGAAGAACTTTCCATTGTTTTATTTATAATTGAAATGTGTTGCCCAGAAAGGGATGTGTGTGATAATTGGCTGGACTACCAATACAAGTGAAAAATTCTTAGAGGAGAAAAAAAAAAAGAAAATGAGGCAATAAGGTTTATTAAGAAGATAAAATTTAGAAATAATTTCTTGCTGTCAAGTTATTCATAGTGAAAGGGACAATTTAAAAGTAGCAGAGTTTCTTGAATTTGTTTTTTTTCCCCCCTTCTTGTTGATTTATCCTGAGGCTACTTTTAGGAATTGAGTTGTCTCGTGGTTTACAATGACTCAGTCAATTCTGTTTTAAAGTAGATGTGGGATATGAGTTTAAGGGATATCCATGGAATTAATATTAAAAACATCAATGACTGTGGCTTCTGAGGAATGAAGAATAAATCAAATACAACCAAACTTTTGCATTTAGACTAACCGTATTAAAACTCCTGTGAACAGTTTTAAATTCATTGCTTTGAAGTTGGGTTTACTTTAGATTTTATTTCATCCCAAGAAGCCTCCCTAACACGTTAAAACTCACATATGTATTTAAGCCAGTAAATGTTTACTGCTTTTAGTTTTGATTTAAAAAGGATTCTCTTCCCTTGATTTTCAAAGAAGTGCCAGATGCCACGGCTACTTTTAGAAGAGCTTAAAATAACTTCTGGCTGGACAGCGGGTGCTGTGTGTCTTTCTTGGAGTTTAGGGGAGGCAGGAGTTATATATAGATGAGTGTGCCCAACAAGTAGGGGTCAGGACGCAAAAAAATGCTGGTGATGGAAACATTAAGGCTGTTTACTGCATCATTTGATAATCAAGTTGGTGAATTAAAGTGCATACCAGAAAAAAGTATTTCTTTCGAAATTAAGGAGTACTTGATGAGGGGCATAAGTAGGTGACAATGACTGTAGGTTGAATTTTTCGTGCTTGTTGGTGCTCAAGCACTTGACCTGCCCTTCCCTGAGAACAAGAGGAGGAAGCTGTGCAAGGTATGGAACAGTATGCTTTTGTTTTTGCTCTCATCCCACCACCACAGCAGAACCTATGCCCTAGGAGGAGCCTGTCATATTTTTATGCTAAGAATTAGCAGCATCACCATTAAATACCATTGACAAATAAAATGCACCGTAACTTAAAGGCCTTAGTCAATTCCACTGTAACCTAGAAACGGTGATATCCAGAAATCCTGGAACTCTTGACTCAACTTGTACTTCAGCACCTATTTCCAAACAGCCCCTATTATATGTCGATTATTTCCCAATAATATTGGGAACATTGCTATTTCCTAAAAATTACGAAGTTATCCTAGAGCTTCTTGACTGAGAGAAAAGATTTGCAATCTTTTTTTTTTTTTTTTTCCTAAAAGAAAGCCTGTTTTTACATTGGAACAAAAAAGTGTTATGGAAATTCAAGAAATTGTTATCAGGACCATCACCATGGTTCCATATTGGTCTGTTGGTTAATTTATACCCGCCTTCATTCTCCATCTTATTCCAGAAATGAAGCTAGTTTGAACCTCAGAAAAAGTGTTTTCCTGATGGATAATTACGTGTTGCTCATCTGGGAAAAGGAAAATACCAGAAAAGCCAGAAAGTATTTCCTGTATGCAGTATAATAATTCATTTACATCAATGTACTCATATTTATCAACTCTTCACTTATGGGTTAAAACAGAGTTTAGGACTACAATTGTTATGAATGATTTTAGTAAGTTCAGTGGCTCTTGTATTAAATGTCTTAACTTTGAAAAAAAATAACACCACTTTAAACATTTTTAATGTAGACATTCGTGTCGTTCCAATGACTGTAAGGCTGTATAGAATGTCAGAGAGAGGTAGCACAAATTGGCTTAAGCCACATGACAAATATAACCTGAAAAACAGTATCTTGAATTACTCCATTAGTGTCAATAATAGGAATTTCTTCTGGAACTTAAAGACCAAAACCAAAAATATGCTGGTAGTATGACCCACTTTGGAAAAATGGCTCCCCACTGTTTCTACCTTAACTAACTGCAATATCAATGTCTTGTCAAAGTACATTCATTCTATGTTGGAAACTGTAATCAGTAGGTGCCCTTGTGGGGATACTCTTACATTTTACATGTAACTGTATTAACTACATAAAACCTGACTATGCTTACCACTAGATACTGCTCCCAGTATGGAGATGAATCAGTCTGTACAGCTCTCGGGGGAACCCCAATCAACACCTCCAGGGGACAATTCATTACCCACTCAAAATGGTCTGGAGAAGCAAGATGAGAAGGATTCCTCAACCCTACTCCAAGCACCAGAGGGGAAGGCAGGTATGCAGTCTGAACAGGGAGCTCATGATATCTCTGAGGAGCTGAGCCGACAACTGGAAGACATCATCAATACATATGGGTCTGCTACTGAAAAAGAGGGTCCCACCAAAGCAAAGGAGCAGCCTGAGAACACAGAACCACCCGACAATGAGGACGGGGACTGTGATGAGGCCACTGAAGAGATCGAGAGAGAACCCACAGCTTCTGGAGAGCCAGCCACAGCCAAAGAGCCTGTCAGTAATAAAGAGCAAAAATTGGAAAAGAAAATCCTGAAAGGATTAGGCAAGTAGTTGTGTTCTAATGCATGCATGACTTTTCTTTGAGGTATTCCTAAAAAGGGACACTTCCTCCAACCTTTACTAAAAGCCACATCTCATTTTTGGCTATTACTGTAATAGCTTCCTTCAGGGTCTCCTTAAACTTCCTTTGCTATAATTGTGTTTAGCCACTTCCCCGCAAAAGAGCTAAAGCAAACTTTTCAACATGTTACTCACCTACCCTCTCTCTCCAATGGTTTCCCACTGCTCTTAGGGCAAAACCAAAATTCTTAACATGGTCTTTCAGGCCCTAATGGTCTAACCCTAACCAGTCTTCCCAGCTTTATCTCCCATCTCTCTTGCCCACAACACCCCTTTTCTGAACTCTCTGCCCCTATCAGCACCACAATGAGTACTGCCTAATTGCTAATCATTCTGATCTTCTCTTTCCTTTGTTTGAACACCCCATGCGCTCCATCCCCCACAAAGCCCACATACATCCTATTTCCTCTATCTAGAAATCCTTACCCATTCAGCCCTTTGGGCACTTAACTTAGTATTTAGCTTACAATCCAAATGGCATTTTCTTAGCCCAATCCTACATAAGGTCTTCTTGTTTTCTATTTCGATTGTACCATGTATCTTTCCTTCCTAGCATTTAGCAGCATTTGAGAGTGTGCATTTCCTTTTTGCCATTATGTGGTTAATGCATGTCTTCCCGGCTAGCTTTTTTCAATCAAGAACAGGGATTGTGTGTATATTCAGATGCCATTGGATGCCTAGCATCTAAGATAGTGGGTGGCACATGCTAGGTACTCAGTAAATACTTGTTACAAGGAGGAATGAGTGAGTAAATGAATGAAAGAGAAATTGTTTAAAGCAAAGCTAGTGGAATCTGGATTTAAACAAAATATAAATATAGAGATGGCTTGTACATGAAATGATCACCAATTAGATCACTTAGTACGTTCTATTACTACGTGAAATATTTTTTATTAACAAAACTCTTTAGAAATCAATTATAGAATGGCAAACATTGCAGAAAACATGTTTACTCTCATTCGCTTATTGATTCAGCAAATATGAATGCCTAGTCCTTATGAGGTACTGCGTTAGGCACACAAAGATAAATAAGTCATTATGGACCTTTGGTTAAGGAGCTGTAGGTATGGAGAGAAAAACAGACATTTAATCTAATTGTTATATAGAAGGAGTGTTAAGAACAGGCACAGGAAAGTTGTTGGGAGGGATTTTATACCAGAAATGGCTGTGAAAAAAGAACGAAAGGGTTCAGCTTTTAGCTACTGGTGGAAGCATGTTACTATATACAGGATAGGCCCCCCGCCTGTCTTCCTTGGTGAATTCCACTGTGACACCACAAACACCACCCCTTATATGGTACCTTCCCTGACATGCCCAGGTAGAGTTGGCATCACCTTTCTTAGTCCTCCACTCAATCTTCTGAAGCAATCATTTGTTTATATACCTGCTTCCCAAGGAAGGTAGAGAATCTATCAGGAGAAGCTGTAATGTCTTATTCATTTCTGGAAGATAACGTGGCAAAGTGAAAACTCATTGGGCGCTGGAGTCAGTACGGGGTTCGGACTCCAATAACGAGCTATCTATAACCCCCCAAATATGCCTATGCATGGGATATGACTATGATGCTTTAAACCCACTGCTGGCAATGATATCAAGAAGGGCTAAAAGACACATTCAAATGGCGCACTTGGCTCACCCAGCGTAAAGAATAAAATAACCCAAATAATACCTTGAAAATATCTACCCAGTTCCAAAGTGCAAGATTGGAATCCCTCAAGTGTTTTTGGATCTTTGGGAAAGAGAATAAAGTTGCTCTGCGTTCAAACACTGCTTTTCCTTATCTATCCAAGCCATCTCAGGAAAGTCCCTTTTGGATTAGTCCCTGTGTAACTTCCCATAAGACAACACAAAGTCACATCTCAGAGGTGAATAATTTCAAGTGTTCCTACCCAGGAAAGTTCTTTTGCTTTCTCACTCTAAAACAACTTCTATAGAGGAATGTGTCTGTGTTGTATTGAGAGGATATGAAGAAAATAGGAGTAAAGTTAAAGAAGACCAATTGTGGTTTCTTCTCTGTCTTCCAGGAGTTATTTCAAAATCCATATTAACCATTTAATTACCAAATAATCAAAACCATTTTAAAGAAAAAAATCCACAATTCTAATCCTCCCACTATCTACAAGTTCCCAGATTTCAACTGAGCATGTGGTCAGAACCAATGTTTGTGAAGCAGGATGCCCACTCGTGTCCACTCTAACCGCATGTGTATAAACGCTGACCCTTCCATGCCATTCCTCTGAACACCGTCAGTACGTTCTAACCACTAGTGTTTCAGCTACGTTATGATGTTAAAAAAAATTTTTTAGGCTAATTGAAATATGTAACCACCGACGTATTTTTTTTAAGTTTATTTTGAGAGAGTGAATAAAAGTGGGGAAGGGGCAGAGAGAGAGAGAGAAAGAGAGAGAGAGAGAGAGAGAGAGATCCCAAGCAGGCTCTGCACTGTCAGCACAGAGCCCATTGAGGGGCTCCATTTCATGAACCGTGAGCTCATGCCCTGAGCCCAAATCCAGAGTCTGATGCTCAACCAACTGAGCCACCCAAGTGCCCGTTGTAACCACCATTTTAAACATTATTTCAGCCATCTGCATGTAGCATTAGTAGGCTTATTAGCTGTTTATCAATTAAATGGCTCTGTACTATCATCTACACCAGTGGTTCTTAAACTTCATTGTGCATTAGAATTGAATGCTGAATTTATAAAAAATGCTATTCCTGAGCACAGAAATTCAGAATTTGTAGGAATGGAGTGGAACCAAAGCACCCTGGGTAATTTTGATACAAACAGATTGTGGAAACAATGATTCTGATGCTTTAGAAAGTGCTTCTTCCGCCCTCTTGGAGACAAAAAAAAAAAAGTGAAGTGTTGACTATGGTCTTCATTAGAATCTATTTGGACTTTTATAGAATTTTAGTAACTCATTTGACCAGTACCTGAAAAGATATCCTTAGACTTTGCTTAGGTGCTTAATCGAAGATGACTCTTTAATTATTGCATGCTTCTCAGATAATATTTGTTTTGTTGGTATTTTGAGATGCTGAAATGTTCCGGCTCTCTAACCCAAATTTTTCCCATAGTATATATTTTGGGACATTTCAGATTTCAGTAAAGTTAAAGTTTCATTACTGCCAGAATTTTCTGACCTTTAATGTATACAACAATGAAAATGTCCAATAGTGATGGGCATAGTTTGCAACATTTCCTAGACTTATTGGACCAAAGAGACCCTTCTTCCCCAAACACTTTGAATATTTGGGAAATGTCTCTACAACCCAAGTATCTAGAACTTGTTTCTCCTTTAGAGACTGCATACCCCCTCACAAGCAACACACTGCGCACCAAAGCAGTTGGGGAAACATTTTTAAATCTCCTTAGTTGGTAGAGTCACTTTCGCCTTGGCATCTGAACTGAAAGAAACAAGAACATATAAAACATTAGACAGAACCATGGCATGCACTGTCAGCATCTAAGTCTTCCCCCTTGCCTCCCCCAGCCCATCCTCCAGACTCACAAGTGTCTTAATAATCACTTGTCTGCCAACAGGACGTGGGTGGCACAAGCATCACATAGTAATAAGCACAAAACAATGACAGAATATAATGTCCATTCTGATATTTAGGTAGATAACTGATTGAGTAGGAAAGCATAGGTTTGAAGTGTAAGCCTAGGAGGAAAACAAAGCTAATCCACAGGTCCAGTCTGAGCTCAGAATACATCTGGTCAACCCACTAATTTTACAGACAGGGAAATTGAAGCTTAGAGAGTTTAAGAGTCTGCAAAAGAGGTTACTCAACTAGTTGATGCGACTGTGAGATTAGTCGCAAAGAAAGCAAGGGAGCAGAACTGAAGTCACTAATATTGCAGGACCGAAGATACATAAAAACTAAATGGGGTACTGGTTGAGGAGCATTTATTAGAGCTCAGTGAATGGGTTTCATCTTTAGTTACAGGTAGACTTTCAGTTCTATCATCTAAGGACCTTGACTAGGACAATGGATTCTGAAATGTCTCTAGAAAGTCATTTACTTACTCTTCCTTAGAATGAGCACTTTCCCAGAAGATGTGTTTCATCCATTTTAGCTTGACATCTAGTTTCACTGTGAAAGAGGAATAAACTTGCCTTGATACAAATGGTAATTTATTTATTATTTTTTTTTTTTTTTTTTTTTTTTTTTGGAAGAGATGGTAGGAGACCAGAGGAATTCAGGGGAAAGAGGAATCAGCAAAGAGTGAAAGGTTCATGAGTAGATTCACAGGAATGCTAGATCTCGAGCCAGGTCCTAAAAGGAGAGAGGGGTTTAGAGAAGTGTGTAGAATAGGATAGAAAAATACAATTTGAGCAAAATGATTAGTATTCTCTTTTGATCAGAATTAGATGTATTCATTTTTTCCTGCTCTTTCTGGTATTTTTCTTTCATTATAAGGTTTTGTTTTGTTTTCCCTGGAGTAACCTCCTCATTATTAGACTCTTAAAGGTTTTTCCTTTTAAGAAAGTTTTCTTTATAGTTACAGCCAAGAAATCGCTAACAGTTTAAACATATCACCACCTGATCTAATAAGAGGTCCAGGTCCAGGGGCCCCTGGGTGGCTCAGTCATTTAAGCTTCTGACTCTTGATTTCGGCTCAGGTCATGATCTCATGGTTAGTGGGATCCAGCCCTGCGTTGGGCTCTGCACTGTCAGCTTGAGATTCTCTCTCTCCTGCTCTCTCTGCCCCTTTCCTACTCATGCTTGCTCACTCTGTCTCTCTCTCTTAAAATAAATAAACTTAAAAAGAAAGAAAGAAAGCAGTCCAGTTCCACTCCCCAACTGAATAAGAGGCCGAAGTTCCAAACACATACAACAAGGTGACTAAAAACACAAGAGATATGAAATGTTGGCCAAACAAAAACAATGTAACAAGAAAATACAGGGCAGGTAGTATTTTCAAAACTGGTAGGTCATTAAAACCAAGCACAACAAGCAAAACCAGATTATGAGAGGAGATAATGAAGGATAAGAGAAACTTGATAAATTTTTAAAGTGGACAAAAACATTTTGGAAAGACAAATATACCATCCAAACATTGCTATTTTTGTTGTTATCTAAATTAAGTTAAAAATGGTTAAAACTACTCTAGTCATGGAATCAACAAATCTTAAGTGCTAAACTCAGAACCCATTTAGTCAACTTACTAATTTTATAGACAGGGAAATTTAGGCCCAGAGAGGTTAAGACTCTGTAAAAATGGTTACTCAACTTGTCAATGGCAGGGTGAGTTCTAGACCTTATCCTTAGTCCAGTGTGACTACATTATCCTTTTTATCTACATATGCAAATCTAATTTTCTTATAAGATATCTATAGATGCTCAGGAATCATTTGTACCATACTCACTATTTTTAAATTTTGTTAGGAGACAAAATTAACATTGAAATATGAATCTGGGGTCGGGGGGAGCACCTGGGTGGCTCAGTCAGTTAAGTGTCCGACTTTGGTTCAAGTCATGATCTCACGGTCCGGAAGTTTGAGCCCCGTGTCAGGCTCTGTGCTGACAGCTGGGCGTCTGGAGACTGCCTCAGATTTTATGTCTCGCTCTCTCTTTGCCCCTCCCCCACTTGCCCTCTGTCTGTCTGTCTTTCTCTCTCAAAAATAAATAAACATTAAAAAAAAATACGAATCTGGGTCTAACACTGAAACAGAATATTCATGATCTTTTTCCAGCTTTAAGCTTCTGCCACAACACATGGAAATTAGGGAGGGGGGAGAAAGGCACATGTGTGTACCCAAGATGAAATTTTAGCCCCCAATTTCTAAAAGATAATTTGGAAGAGAAAGAACAAGGTTTTAGACACTCATCAAATCTGCATGAATTTAGAGGGCGCCTGGGTGGCTCAGTCGGTTAAGCGTCTGATTCTTGGTTTCGGCTCGCGTCACCATCTCATGGTTCATGAGTTCAGGCTCCACATTGAGCCCTGTGCTGGCAGCACAGAGCCTGCTTGGGATTCTCTCTCTCTCTCTCTCTCTCTCTCTCTCTCTCTCTCCACCCCTCCCCACTCACACTGTCTCTGTCTCTCTGAATATAAATAAACTTTAAAAAAATCTGTGTAAATTTAGTTTAAATGGTTATCGCTATGCTGAAAGTTTAAGAAAAATCCCAGGTCATGTTTATATAGCTGACTTCATTATCTTAAGTGTTTTAATATCTTTGATGTAAGAATCACGTCTTCATATTACAATACTCCCTCGGTCTACAACCGTGCCACAGGTGCAACACACCTGTTCTTGTTGCTGAGGTGGTCCTACCTTCCTGGGGACCGACTACTAAATGCGTACTTTGTGGAGGGGTGGCCGAATGCCCTTCACATGCCTCCCCCAGCTCGAATGGGGACTCAGGTCTGTCCCTTGCTTTCTTTATGACGAATCTCACAATCACAGTGCTTTGGAATGACCCACTGAGGGGAAAGGCAGTCATTCCCTCCCAGTAAACTGTCCCTGGAAAAAGTCAGTTTGTCTCTTGGGTCTGACACTATCACCAAATGACCCCATTTCTGTGGAACTGTAATTACAGCCTTTATGAGAAGCGGAGCAATCTTTTCGTCTATTCCTCCCCGCCACGGTAATCCTCCACAGCATTCTAGTCCAGCAAAACCGATGCAAGTTTACAAACTAAGCTCTCTGGTGTCACGAGTTTATTAATTCTGCACATGCTTGTCTCCAATTTCCTGGATTTTGTTGTTGTCGTTAAAGGGAGAAATCATTTGGGAAGGATAGACTGTTGCTTGCGAATGTTAACTTTCTAAATGTTTATTTTTGAGAGAGAGCACACACGGGGGAGAGACAGACAGAGAGAGAGAGAATGAGAGGCTCTGAAGCGGGCTCTGCGCTGAGACAGCAGAGTGCCCAATGCCGGGCTCGAACTCATGAACGGTGAGACCATACCTGAGCCAAAGTCAGGCGCTTAACCCACTGAGCCACCCAGGCACCCCATGAATGTTAACCTTCTACGCAAAATAACAGAATATTAGAACCGAATATTAGAAACCTCAACGTGACCGAAACAAAACAAGACAAAAACCCTCTTCTCGCAGTTAAAGAAAATAAGAAGGAAAGAAGATACTTCATGTGAAGACGAAAATGTTCCCATCTCCCCCAGATGAGACACGTAATGGTTTTACACATCGGTACCCTTACTGGGGGGTGATCCTAGGCATACAGTAAATGTCCCAGGGGAGAGTAAGACCCATCTGTCCTCGGGTCCAGCACGAAGTTGTCTTTAGGACACTGATCCTTTAATTTATGTGGCACTAGTGTGCACGCCTTGGCTTGGCTTTGTTCCGTTGTTACCAACCCTTACTGAGCACTGGCCACAGAACAGACCCATGCGGCGTCCTGGGCCAAATCTGATCTTCACCAATCTCTTTCCTCTAACAGATGACAGAGGCTTCACGGGGCCCCTTCCACAGACTGAAGGCAAGGGTGAAGGGATGTCCTGACCAAGGCACGTCCATCCCTGTGGCTAGAGAAATAACTCAAAGCACAGGCGCAGTGGGGGCAGGGCGGCAGTGATGACCAGGGTAAACACAGCACGCTAGGCCGCAGCCCATAATCGGAGAGCTGGCAGGGGCCCCTCTCACACCCACCCTCTCCCCTGTCTTAAGCCACATCTCTAATCTGAACTGACTCACTGGGCAAAGATGGACAAAACCAGCTGTTAGGAATGAGGTCATGTTTTTTAAGAAGTTTCTTATTATTTCTCTGGGTTTCCTGGCATCAAAATTCCACATGGGAAGGGAGTGATTTACAGCAAGCAGACAAACCTTGGACTCAAGCCTTGGCTCTGCCAGTACTAATTATGTAACTTTGGGCTTCTCTGGGGCTTCGATTTTTAATCTATAAAATTGAACCAGTTGGCTGGATGCTCTTTAAAGTCCTTCTAGACCTAAAATTCTTTGATGCCATTAGAGTTACCAGATTTAGCAAATAAAAATACAGGAGGTCAAGGGAAATTTGAACTTCGGTAAACAATGCAAAATTCTTTAGTACAATCACGTCCCACGCCCTGTATTTCATCTGGCAAGCCTAATTCCATGATTCATACGCCTCTCCGGGATAAAAGCAGATATTCCAGCAAAAGGGAAATGCCCATTCTTGGGGAAAGGTTGTCAAAGCTGTTAATATTCTTACATAGATTTACATCAGGAACCATGACCTCTACTGTGTGTCTTGACCTTCCTATCGTAACTAGACCGACTTGTCACTCTGTTCCACCTTGACCAGACTGTTTGAAAAGATATAATCAGTGGTACCTGCAGGCCTCAGGGTCCCACTCCTCCCCACCAACACTCAGCCCAATGGCGACTTGAAAACCAGATTTCCAGGCCCACAGAAAGGCAAGTGGGAGGTTGGGCTGAAGAAGACAAAAGGAAGAACAACGAGGAAAGAGGAGAAGCTGAGGTTCACAGGCGGATAATCGTGAAGGGATGAGTCTTCAAATGTAGCATGAACTTCCACAGGGACCAGAAAAGGAGACCTCCAACAAAGATGAAGACCTGGGTAGCGGAAAGGAAGGCCCAGGAAGGCGGATCCCGTTGTCACAGCAACACAAAGAGGCCTGCGGAGAAGGTCCTCTGCCATGTCTTGGCTCGCTTTTCCTTCTAGGTTGATCTTAACTCTTATGCTCTGCTACGTAGGAAGCATGATCAGAACACTCCCACCCAAACGTCGCGGAAAGCATTCCTACACAAAAACAAGAGAATTGGTTCCCCCAAAAAAGAGAGAAGAGAGGGACTGAAGGGACAAAAACAAAACAAAGATAGAAGTGGCCTACTGAACTGTTAAATTTCCATGCTTTGGGCTGGAATTCTAAAACTGCACACCTCCAGGCCGGCAGTTTGGTGGTAGTCAGAAATTTCGATTGGTGGTTTTGCTTTCTTTTTTTTTTAAATTAATCAATGCAGGGAAATGGGTGATTTATTCACATATAAAGTCAGTGTTTTTTATTCTTTTGAATATTTTCAAAATATTTAAAACCCTTATTTTTTTTAAATGTCTTTATGGCTTTTTGTTTTCTTTCAAGGCAAAGAAGGCAACCTGCTCATGCAAATGCTGACCAAGCTGCAAACACCTGAAGAAAAATTTGACTTTTTATTCAAGAAGTATGCTGAATTGGTAAGATCTCTGATTAGCTCTTTTTGTCAGAAAGATTCAGGCTCCGGTTAGAGCTGAGAAAAGGAGGCCGTTCGCTTTTCCTGTACCTCATTATAGACCATAGCTGGCTATCTCACATATGCCAGAGCGAGGATCCGGAAAAGCAGAATTTTTTTTTTTTAAAGGAAAAAGAAACAAAAACCGAGGGCAAACAGCAAAATAAAGAAAGAAGACAGGGACGCCTGGGTGGCTCAGTCAGTTAAGCGGCTGACTTTGGCTCAGGTCATGATCTCACAGTTCGGGGGTTCAAGCCCCATGTTGGGCTCTGTGCTGACAGCTCAGAGCCTGGAGCCTGCTTCGGATTCTGTGTCTCCCTCTCTCTCCCCCTCCCCCCCCCCCATGCTCTATCTCTCTGTCTCAAAAATAAATAAACATTAAAAAAGAAAGAAAGAGGATAGAGTTGGAGTCTACTCTGCCTTCAATTATATGTATAACTTGGGGGGGGTGGAAGAAAGAATTATAGATAATTGAAAGCTGTGGATATTTTGAAGTTCTTTTGGCTTTGTAATATAACAGAAATATACTCCACATAAGGGCAAACTTTTGTTCAGTTCTTGTTCCTAGGTGTTTTGAGGGGCCCCCTCAGGAAGGCAGAGGGATGAGTTACCCTCAATTTGTGACACATTCTCATTTGGTCTTGAAAACTTTATTTGTGCACTCACTCATTCATTCATTCAATCAACCATTCATTCATTCATTCAACCATTCATTCATTCTCTTTGATCTACATTCTTCTCCCCGCCCCCACTGTGGCAAAGTGCCTGATGTGGATTACTTTGCGCCCAGTTCTAAGACCTCCTCGTGCAGGCTCCCTCTGGGTAAGAGAGGGCCATTGGAAGGCAGGGAAGCCACCCACAGACATCAGAGAACCCGGGAAGTGCCTGGTCCCCCCACCAGTACTCCTATAATGGGGCCACTTGGGAAAAAGAGGCGGGTTCAGGGAAACACCACTCCCGCATGGGCACTCCCTTATGGAACCCACGGCTGGGATGTGGCATCCTCTCAAGTGGGGCTAGCCAACGTGCTTCTCCTTCATTCCTGCTTGCTTTCCTTAAAAGAAAAAAAAAGTTTCATTTATTCCTGTTGGACAAGCTGTCACAGGAGAATGAAACTAAGTCCACACACAGCAAAACAGTTCCTCCAGGCGGCAGGTTGAAGGCAGATGGACCTTTACCACTAAAGCAGCTGGATTCAGAGCCTCTCCCTGTCATGGGCCCTTCTGAGGCCCTGGACGTAATTCTCTTTTCTTGATTTTGGGTTTTTATGTGTGTGTGTTGTTTTCATGATTTTGTTGGTGTTGGGTTTTTTTTGTTTTGTTTTGTTTTTTTGCGTGTGTGTTTTGTTTTAAAAAAAGGGGCCTCCAAACTCCTTGTCTTATCCCTATTGATGGAGTGGAGTTTAACAAGTGACTTGTCTTTCTTTTTCACTTGGACTTTCGTCCTGTGATTCCTGTCCTTCCTTTTCTTCCTTTCACCTTGACGCGTTCTCTGTGCTGAACTATCCTGCAGTAGACCCAGAGGAATTCTGAGGCCCTGAGGGACTGCCTGGTTGTTTATCTCTGCCAATACTTTTTAACTGGCTTATAATCACATAAACCCCACATCATGATGATATAAGAAATACTGAATACACTCAGAAATATCTCTAATCCCATAACCCTTAAACACAAACTTGGATTTATCCCTCTTCCTTCCCAGTTTTGCTACATAGGCAGAGATACTTTTTATAATAATTACTATAAGGTACCTATACTTTGGAATCTGGCTGGGTTTTTTTCTTGGGCTTTTTGGGGGGGTTTTTTGTTTTTTATTTTTTTTGTTCTTTTTTTTTTTTTTTTTTTTTTTAAGCTCATAGGACATTTTCCCATGTCGGTTAGAGTCTTTATAATTATATTTTGTAACAAGCTATGTTATTTTCCATTAAGTAGCCATTATCTACCGGTTCCCTAATTTGGGGACATTAGATTCCTTCCACTGTTTGCTTTACCAAATATCACAGCAGTGAATACCGTCATGCTTTACATGTGTTCCTTCTTCATTTTATGATCTTTGGGAAAAGTTCCAGAATTGGGATTATTGCATCAAATAGCATGAATGCCTTTTGTTTGTTGTTGGGCTTTTTTAACGGTCATATTACTTTCCAAAAGAATGGTAGAAATTTATGAAGCAGGCATCAGTGCATCAACTTGTTTTTATTGCAACTTATTTAACATTAGCTATTAACCTTCTATGAACAATTTTGATGCCATAAAGTAAGTTAGGTTTCAAAAATATTTTTCCCAAAAGTAAGGCCCCCATTCTGACCTGTCCATCCTTGCTCTTTTCAGTATTTTCCACATCGTTTTTCTCCCTTTGCCCCTTCAATTTACCTCCTCCTACCAAGGCCGTTCATGTTTAGTTTCTAGTGCTATGCTCCCTACTTGGCTGGATTGAGCAGCATTCTAGCCTCGCACAGGAAGCCATGTTCAGTGTCGCAGCCCACAGCAGCAAATCGCTTCACCCGTCAGTCCAAGATTTTTTCTTCCAGAGCCAGGGCTGTTCACCATGGGATCTCCCTCCACCTACTCACTCTCCTAGTCAAGAGTCACCTCACGGAGGTTCTCTTTCCAGACAGCCTACTCAATTCAAGCCTTACTTACTCTACCTTGGCATTTATGTCCTGTCCTGTAATAGGACACGATATAAACTTTAAAACCCAGAAGATCATTCTAGAAAAAAATGAATAGGAGAAAATTGGCCCCAAACCCATTACATTTCCTTTTCAGAAAGGAAAAATTTTGAATAATTTCAATCTTTTACCTGGAGACTAAAACCTATTTCATTGCTCACTGATTTGGGTATTAATATAGAAGATGTTTTGAGGGGCGCCTGGGTGGCGCAGTCGGTTAAGCGTCCGACTTCAGCCAGGTCACGATCTCGCGGTCCGTGAGTTCGAGCCCCGCGTCAGGCTCTGGGCTGATGGCTCGGAGCCTGGAGCCTGTTTCCGATTCTGTGTCTCCCTCTCTCTCTGTCCCTCCCCCGTTCATGCTTTGTCTCTCTCTGTCCCAAAAATAAATAAAAAACGTTGAAAAAAAAAAATTAAAAAAAAAAAAAAAAAGAAGATGTTTTGAGAACAGAGGGTTGATGGGGGGTGGTAGGGAGGGGAGGGAAGGTGATGGGTATTGAAGAGGGCATCTTTTGGGATGAGCACTGGGTGTTGTATGGAAACCAATTTGACAATAAATTTCATATATTAAAAAATATATATATATAGGAGATGTCTGACGTGTAGATGTTAACATAGAATAAATCATCAAATTCAAAGCTGTGAATCAAACAGCCTCTCTAGCCAACTCACCCTTACAGATTCTGAATCCTGTAATATAATCTACTACTCTTTTCATTAATAAATAAAGATACCTCGTGACTAAATGAGGAAGTGACCTAGGAGAAGTATTTTTTCTAAGTTTCCTCAGTTTTAATGTAGTTACAACAAATCACTAACACTATCGTGATTTGGTAATTGGCATTAATTTTATTTTTTAACTTAGTAATAAACAAGAAGATAAGAAAAATAGCAGATGAAAATCCATTCGGCCTGTTACAATTGTACAGAACAGCTGTGTCTAAGTGCATTATTAAATCACTAAGCCAGCAAGTATTTGACTGAAGTTGACTCAGCTGCAATGCGTTTGCTTCTGTTCATTAAGAAACCATATATGTGTTCACAAGTCTGAAGTACTTGAACAAAATTAGCCACACTCTTTTAAAAAGTGTCAGAAAGTTAAGCATTTTTATTTAGAGCAAAGCAAGATAGACCCAGCTAAATGTCAAATGTGTATGACCTTGGAGTGCACGACATGGTTGATAAGCAAGCAAGTCCTCTCTTCCAACTTATGAAACACAGGTAGGGTATCTTCCTCCTGATGCTCAGATAAATCCATATTGGGCAGTGTTCCCCAGTCAAGGGCAGTTTTGTTCACCATGGGCCAAGAGTAAATCTTTCTGGAGATATTCTGGGTGACACAATTGGGGGGTGCTACTTGCTTCCAATAGGTTGGGGACAAGGATACTGCTACACAGCCTACAATGTCCAAGAAGCCCCCCCACCACAAAAAAATTATGCTGCCCAGTATGTCTAAGTGCTAAGGTTGAGAAACCCTGACATATGATTTAATCTTCAAAAGATAAAGACTAAATCATAATGGCAATAACAATAATAACAATATAAATTTCAGCAAGAGATAATAGGTCATTTAAAATGCAAATATGGGGCGCCTGGGTGGCTCAGTCAGTTAAGCATCCGACTTCAGCTCAGGTCACGATCTCATGGTCTGTGAGTTCAAGCCCCGCGTCGGGCTCTGGGCTGATGGCTCAGAGCCTGGAGCCTGTTTCCGTTTCCTGTGTCTCCCTCTCTCTCTGCCCTTCCCCCGTTCATGCTCTGTCTCTCTCTGTCTCAAAAATAAATAAACATTTAAAAAAAATTTTTTTTTTAAATAAAATGCAAATATAAGCACAAATATAACTGTGGACAAAATGAAAAGACCTCATCTATCCTCCTAACAGGAGGCTTGCATGAGAAACATATAATAAAATATCAATGATTTTCCAATTGAACCTCAAGAAGAATATCAATTTCAATCGATGTTTACAGTAATACAGGTCTAGTTTTTCCCGATGCTAATTCTCACTAATAAATAAAAATTGCCCATAAATGTGAAGACAGAATATCTTGTGTGGATATCCCCAGCTTGATCTGGCAATGGTCATTTTAGCGTGGCAGGAGGGAGGGAGGAAGGGAGTAAAATAAGATGTGAACTGAAAAAAGTGCAACAGTCCTGTTCAGCTAGTTCAGAAAGAACAAATGCTTTTTCAAGACAGGGAAACTGAGGTACAAATGAGGGCTCATGTCATGTATGTAATCACTTGCATCAGGCTCTTCAAGGCTCTAGGAACACCTGGGGTCACTCCCCAGGGCTTTTCCTCCTCTTGAGCCCACAAGGTCCTAACCAGGACAAGCACCTACTTGGATTAAGCACCCTTCAGACAGGCAGGGAACCGAGCCCAGCAAAGGAAGAAGGGCTCTGGACAAAGGGCTGCCCTTTGCATACAGTCTCACTGATTGTCAGTCTGAGATCGAAATGCCTGGAGCATGCTAGGCTCTGGTGGCTCCGTTGGTAGATCCCCAAACTCCTCCCACCAGAACTAGAATTCCATTAAAATGTTGCCAAATTTGGCAAAAAAGAATACAGAACACCCAATTAAGTTTGCATTTCAGGTAAACAATATGGTTTTCCAGTAAAAATGCCCCATGTAATACTTTAGATACACTTTTACTAAAATTTAATTTATTTGTTTGAAGTTCAAATTTAACTGGGTGTCCTACATTTTATCTTGCAACCCTATCCCAGAACTTTAGCATCCCAAGATGGAAAGTCCAGTGGAACATGGGGATCATTCTCCATGCCATGCCTAATACTTCGTGGTAGCTGTTGGAGGAGGGTGAGAAGAGACCCCAGCTGTGGTTGGCAAAAGCCAGTGTCCTGATTTACTAGCCATAAGCATGGAGGGTGGGGGTGGTTGGAGGGCAGGGCATGTTACAGATACTTGCCCTTCACGCTGTGCAGTGGCTACTTCTGAAACTGGTGGAAAATCGCCAATCGTAGATAGTCGATAGGTACTTTCTCTTCTCACCCTTTTTCACGACCCCCAGACTTCACCTTCCATTTACCAGGGGGCTGTTTTATACTTTTTTATTTTTTAAAAAGATAGTTGCTATAAGCTTGTTTTGAGAAAGAATTCTGAGAACAAAATATAAGCTGAGCAGACACACTGTTGACCATTGCCCCAACACAAGGCATTATCAGGGATTCTGGCAGCTTACAGATTCCAAGATATGCCTTTCTATACCGACTCAAATCACTGGATAGAATCAAGAGAAAGAAAACTATTTCTAGACCACCAAAAAGAAGATCAGAGCAAAAAGAGATCATTATAACCATAATGATAAGGAAAAACCTATCACTGACATGGTCTAAAACCCGTATCTACAAGTATTGCAAAGTCCCATTTGTGAAGTTTATTTGACTACAGGGGGGCAGTGATGACAGCAAAAAATGTTTCCAACAACCACAGAGGGGTCTTTAGGTACTTCCTCTTTTGCGTCCTTTCGATCCACTCAAAAGTGATCCCCGCCATTTTGTTTTTCATGTCTGTACCCCTCATGTCTAGCTGGATGAACATCGCACTGAACAAAAGAAGTTAAAGCTCCTACAAAAGAAACAGGTACAAATGCAAAAAGAAAAGGACCAGTTGCAAGGGGAACACAGCAGAGCCATCCTTGCTCGAAGCAAACTGGAGAGTCTATGCCGGGAGTTGCAGAGACACAACAAAACGCTGAAGGTGTGTACTACCACCTGTCTGAATAACATGCTTGCATGCTGCACAGACACAGCCTTCTGCTACTCACGGAAAGAGTGCAAGTTTCTGACTTTCAATAAATCATTTTACCTCCCCAAGCCTGTTTCCTCAGCCCTAAAACGGGGATCCTACCAACGTCACTGGGTGGCAGGGGGAAAATTAAGTGAGGTCATATAATGAGAGTGCTACACAGGCCCTGACACAGAACAGGCTCTCAGTAAAACGTGTGGCATCCCCGCTTACCTTTTTCTTACCTTGAGTCTGTATTATTTTATTTTTTTCAAGGCAGACCTTAGTTCTACACTTGAAAATACAAATTTTCAAAAGTCAGAGTTTTGTGTTATAATGAAATCTGCGTGACATGAGAAAAATGGACAAAAACTAACTGACCCCATAAAGCAAGACTGAGAGCCAGAATGTCAATAGTCCGCTGAAAACAGAAGCTACTTGAAAAAACACTGACACTCTTCAGACTTAATGATTCAATCTAAAAATAATAGACTGATCACTTCATTCAGGCTGCATGGGTTTCCTTAATTACAGCGCAAGCCTCTAGCCGTGTGCCTAATTTGATTACACACAGACACTAGTTCCATTCAACAAAGCAAGATGCAGCACTCTCCAAGATAATACCGCATGTGTCCACAGTCCCCTTTCCAGCTGAAGATCTTAAAGCTTTTGACAAACAATAATTAATTAGACATCAATATTCCTGTGAGATAGTTATTGTCACATGTGTTTAAAAGGAGATACTTTAAGAAACAGAGAGATTAAGATCACTGCCACGTTTGCACAACAGAGTTGGGAAGGAATATGGCTCTGCACATTCCAGATGGTTTTTTGATATCTGGGAAATGGAAGGCCAGTGTGATGAACTATAACTCTCAAATCACAAGGTGTAGGAGAAGGACTCCTGGCATCTCTTCAATCATTGCACTGGGGACAATGGGAAACGCGGGGTAAATGGCAGCCTGGGGATGGGAGCATCATTCTCAACTCAAGATACATCTTCAAGTCAATAGCACCCTGTGTTTACCTAAGTCTGGCTTTCAGTAGTGTTGCATTGTAAGGAGATAAAAATTAAATCAGATACAGTGGAAAGAAAGATATATCAACAAAGATATTTAAAGAATGAAATGGGGTGGCTTGGGCTCTTTGGGTAGCATTCAAAGACAGAATGATGGAAGTGGCAAAGACCCTGTCCCTACAGGGTCCACACCCTCACTAACAGCTTCCAGTTGTGGACAATGAAATATCATTATTATGCCAGGACTTGTGCTAAGTGCCTTACATACGTCATTTTATCTCATTTTCAGAATAACCTTAACAAGGGTTAACACCTCCATTTTATTGGTGAATAAACTGAGACTTGGCAGTCCTAATCAGTTGCCCACGGTGTAATGTTGCACAAGCAACAATTAGCTCTGGAGCATTTGTCTTTACTGAATTTTTGTCTAGTTGTTCTATCAACTGCTGAGGAAATCTCCTAGTATAATTGTGGAATTGTCTACTTATCTTTTTAATTATGTAAATGTTTGCTTCATGTTTTTGAAGTATTAATATGATGTGTATGCACATTTATGATTGTTTTTTATTTAAAATTTTTTTAATGTTTATTTATTTTGGAGAGAGAAAGACAGACAAAGCATGAGTGGGGGAAGGCAGAGAGAGAGGGAGACACAGAATCCGAAGCAGGCTCCAGGCTCCGAGCTGTCAGCACAGAGCCCGATGCTGGGCTCAAACTCGCAAACTGTGAGATCATGACCTGAGCCAAAGTAGAGCGCTTAACCGACTGAGCCATTCGGGTGCCCCTCACGTTTACGATTGTCATGTCTCCTTGATAAATTGACTGTTTTATCATTATGAGATGTCCTTGGGTAATAATTGTTATCTTGATGTCTATATTATCTGATGTTGACATAGCTCCTCCAGTTTTCTCTTATTGTTTGCATGGTATATCTCTTTCCATGCTTATTTCTAAGCCTGTACCTTTATATTTAAAGCGAGCCTCTTGTAGACAGTATATAGTTGGACCTTACTTATTTTCATTCTTACAATACCTCACTTTTAGAGTGCTAGTCCATTAACATACAATGTAATTGGTCATGTGGTTGGGTATACTTTTACTATTTTATTATTTATTTACTATTTGTCATCTCTGTTTTAGGGTCCTCTGTTCTTTTCCTGCTTTCCTTTGGATTATTTGAATATTTTTAATAAAATCCTGTTCTAACTTATCTCTTGGATTTTCAGTTATACTTCTTTGTATTTTCAGTGGTTGCTCCATGATTACTTATACATTCTTAACTTTCCACAGCCTACCTGGAGTTAACCCTGTTATCATTTCACATAAGGTGTAGAAACACTGCAACCTAAATTGGTCCATTTACTGCCCCCCACCTTCAAACTATAATTGTTAGGTGTATTGCATTCACATACATTGAAAAAGCCCATGAGGTACTGTTATCATTTTTATTTTAAATGATCTTATGCATTCTTTAAAAAAATTAAAGGCAAAGGGGCGCCCAGGTGGCTCAGCCCATTCAATGTCCAACTCTTGATTTCGGCTCTGGTCATGGTCTTATGGTTGTGAGATCAAGCTCCACGTTGGGCTCAGTGCTGAGCATGGTGGCTGCTTGGGATCTTCTCTCTCCCTCTCTCTCTCTGCCCCTCCCCTGCCCCTGCTCTCTCTCAAAAGAAACAAACATTAAAAATAATAATCATAAATAAAATGACATAAAAATTAAAGGTAAAAACTGTTTTTTACTTACTCATATATTTAAATTTTGGACATTTTTTATTCTTTCTGAAGCTTCAACTTTCTGTCTGCTGTCATTCCCTTCAGCTTGAAAACCTTCCTTTACTATTTCTTGCCATAGAAGTGTGCTGGCAATTAATTCTCTTATGTATTTATCTTTAATCTTTAAAAATGTCTTTCTTTTGTTTTTATTTTTGAAGGTTATGGTTATTGGATATAAAATTCTGGATTGGCAAGATTTCCCTGTTTTTCTTCTCTTTCTTTCTCTCAGCCTTTTATAGGTTCTATATTCTGTAATCTAACCTCCCATAGTTTCTGATGAAAATCAACAATAATTTGAATTGCTGTCCCCCAGGATGCAATAATGCCATTTATCTCTGGCTACTCTCAAGGTTTTTCTACTGATCATTGGTTTTTAGAGTTTTGACCACTTTAGATGCTGAGCTGAAGTTTTCTTCATATTTATCCTATTTGGGATTTGCCAAGCTTCTCTGCATCTGTAATTTATGTCCTTCACCAATTTTGGTAAAGTTTCAACCATTTTTCTTCAAGTATTTTTTATGTTTCATTCTCTCTCCTTTCCTCCTAAGATTCTAACCTCATGTGTGTTCAACCTTTTGCTATTGTCCCATACACGTTCCTTGGTCTCCATGTTCTTCACCAATCCTTTTTCTTCTAGCTTCAGATTAGATCGTTTATATTGGTCTAGCTCCCATTCACTGATTCTTTCCTCTGTCATCTCCACTCTGCTCTAAGTCTGCCCAGTGATTTGTGAATTTCATATTTTGTAACTTTTAACTGCAGACTTTCCACTTGGTTCTTTCTCATAGATTTTTTTCTGTCTTAGATTTCCTATCTTTTCATTCATTAAGATAATACTTTCCTTTATAATCATTAAGCATACTTATAACACCTGTTTTTATATTCTCCCTTGCTAATTCCACATCTGGGTCATTATGGAATAGGCCTCCTCCGATTATCTTTTCTTACGAGAACGGGTCACATTTTCTTAGTTCTTCATATATCTAGTCACTGTAGACTATACTCGGTGTTGCAGCTGTTGTGTTGTGTAGCATATAGATTTTACTATACCCCTTGAAGAATGTTATTGTTGTTGTTGTTGTTCTTTTTAAGCAGGCAATTAACTTGGTTAGAGTCAAATTGCAAATTCTCTCTCTTGGGCAGCAGCTCAAACTCAGTTCATTTCTTTTTTCTTAATTAGGCTGCTTTGAGTCTGCCCTGCACATGTGTGGTTCAGGGTCAGCCAAAGATTTGGGCAGAATTTATTCACAGAATTTAAGGCTCTCTCTCTGACTCTCTCTTTTTTGGGAATCTCCTCTCATCTTTCTTTTTTTTTTTTTTTTTTTTTTTTTAGTCTTTTTTAATGTTTGTTTATTTTTGAGACAGAGGGAGACAGAGTGCGAGTGGGGGAGGGGCAGAGAGAGAGAGAGGGAGACACAGAATCTGAAACAGGCTCCAGGCTCTGAGCTGTCAGCACAGAGCCCAATGTGGGGCTCAAACCCACAAACTGTGAGATCATGACCTGAGCCAAAGTCAGACACTTAACCAGCTGAGCCACCCAAGTGTTCCTCCTCTCATCTTTCAGTGGCTGTAGTTGCCCGTAACTCTTCATTTCTCGGACCAGAAACATGGTAGGTAGGTTTTCGATGAGAATTTTACCCATCCTATGCAACTGCCAATTTCAGTCTTCATTCAAGCTAAAAGCTGTTTTAAAAAATTGGGAAACTTACAGTATACTATTTTTTACAGGGGTCAGCTTCCCTCTAGCATCTGCCTGATTCTATCTTCAGTTCTCCAGTGTTTCTAAGCAGTTGTTTCTTGCATCTTGTCCAGACCTTATAGTTATTATCTGTAGAAGGGTCAAAGTGGTATGAGCTTCCTTAGCCATACTAGTGAAACAACCTAAGTATATCTACATCTAAAATCCATGTGCTGAGAGCTTGGGAAGATATAGAAAAAGAATGCATGCCAGGCTCTTCCCACCAAAAAAACTTAACTATTACTATTTTTTTTAATGCTTATTTTTGAGAGAGAGAGGGTGAGCAGGGGAGGGGCAGGAGGGGGCGGGGAGGACAGAAGATCTGAAGCAGGCTCTGCCCTGACAGCAGCAAACCCAATGTGGGACTCAAACTCATGAACCATGAGATCATGGCCTGAGCTGAAGTCAGACGCTCAACCAACTGAGCCACCCAAGTGCCCCTAACTATTATTGTTCTTTATTAAAATTGATTCTTCAGTGAATCCAAAAAAAAAACCCCACAAAAGCTCATAATTTAGAATAACTTAGAAAAAGACGAGTGAAGTTCTGAGACATGGGTTTATTTCAACAAAATATTCATATATTTGAAGCAATAAATGTGAACTTCAAACTATACTGAGAAAGAACTGTCCACTAAGAGATGGCTAAGTGCTTCAGGAAACGCGATTTTAGTAAGTGAAATATTTAGTAAATGAGAATATCACAGAATTTTAAGTGGAAAGGACTATAGGACTCATCTAGTCCAAGTTACTCATGTCTGTATGTAAATTATTAATTTATTGGTTCATTGAATAAACACTTACTGAATACTTATGAAGGATGTGCCAGAGCATAGCATCAATTCTGAGATGCACAGTGATGCACAGTGATGCTTGCAAAGTCTGTTTTCTTAGTTATTTCAGACTTTGCCTCTCAATCTTACTGGCATTACTAATTTCCACTTTGAATTTCCACTTTGAAAATTTTACCTTTGACACCGTCCAAATTATTACAAATTCTTTATCATAGAATCAAATTTTATAAAATTTTGCTAGACTTATTTTTCTCTCAAAAGAAACTACTATAAAATGCAAAATGCTATTTTTGGGGCCAGGATTAGGTGCTATGATGGTTTGACCTGTGTTTAATACCACCCTAACACCCACACCTGCTTTCGGTAGCCAGTTGCCAGTGACAAGCTCAGACTTGCTGACTATCATGGGATGGTTCTTTCATTTACTCGTTCATTAATGGATGGAATACAAATGCCAATGGCATTCAGATCATAGTCTGTAGTTCTAGAACTAGGAACCCGTTGACCTCTAAGCTAATCTGGAGCAGTAAGGAGACAATCACTATCATAGGTATATTCGGTGACTCTTAGCAGCCGGCCATAATCATTCTTAGTGAAATATATATAGTAAGCGCTAGCCTACAAAGTTCAGGGAAATACCTCAGTTAATTTCCTCAGATTAAGAAGGGTAGGTATTTCTTATAATAACCCTAAAAAGTTGTCATTCAATGTTTACACCATGACTTAATTATGATTCAGATATCAGGAATTCTATAAGAGTTGGAGAATATGTTAATATTGTAGCGTAAAAAGGACACTTACTGATAAATTCATATATTTCCAGAGCATAGTTTTTAGCATCCGTTTTTATTTTGATCACATTATTCAACTATCATAAGAAAAGATTTGCACAATTCCTTCTATTTAAATCATTATTTCTTTTTAAAATTCCTATTACATAATTTGATCATGGGAGGCAACTAAATGTAGTATAATTTTACTTGCCAACCATGAACAAGCTCTCATAGTAACAATTAATCAGAAGTGAAAGGCATCCTAAAATGTCTGGATCACTTTTCAGCAGTGTCTCTATCTTTGGTATGATAGAGCAAGATTAAACCCTTTGATTCTAAAAGAATGAGAGGAATCATCACAAAGCAAACAATTCTCAATATAGATATGGGGGAAATTTGGGCACATTGTTGGTAGTTAGCAATGAAGGCAAAGTTTGGATTTAGGAGAAAAGAGAACAGAAATGATATAAAAGTTAATTTCCAATTCTTACATGTTAACAAAGCGGAAGAGGGGAAAATTGGATGTTTCATTTGAGAGTTAAAAAAGATTTGAAACGTAATATTGCTTTCAGATTCAAAATTTACATTGAACATCTCAATTACCCTATGTGACACATGGACTGATTGTTCTTTCAGAAATAAAACATCCAGCAAATTTTCTAAGATTTCTTTTTACATTCTTGAATTGCTGTAATTGATCTATAGCCATCTTCGTTTCCTTTTCAAGCTTTTTGATAAAGTTTTTCTTACTAAGAGAAAGTTTGTATTGCGATCACTTCTATTTACAAAACTTGGGTAACACAATTATGCAGTTAACATGCTGTAGTTTTTTTTATAGAGGAATATAAGATCTATTATTCTTCTTTCTGCACCAAACCAAGGAAACACAGGATCTGTCTCATCAATCAGTAAAGCCGAGTGGCCTTTTTTCCAGGCCACAGACAAGAAATCAAAACCGTGTTACTATGTGTTTGTTAGGAATCGCTACAGCTTATGCACTCAGCAGGAGACCCGTCATCTTTTAAAACAAGCCTATTCATCACCAACTATCAAATTCAAGGCCCTCATTGCACCTGCTCTGAGTGACTGACTGTGTATTTACAACTGAAACCTTTGCTCACACATTTATTTTGGGGCTGAGCAAGGTTAGCTCCAGAGAACTGAGAAAAAAATGTCCTGCTTACCCTACACACTAACCTCCTTTTATGGACCTAACCCTGCGTTCTATAAACCCAGGTGCATGCAATCCAGCATAACAAAAGACTTTGCTTTTTATCCACAGGAGGAAACCCTTCAGAGGGCCCGTGAGGAAGAAGAGAAAAGGAAGGAGATCACAAGTCATTTCCAGACTACTCTGACGGATATCCAGGCCCAGATTGAACAGCAGAGTGAGAGAAACATGAAGCTGTGTCAGGAGAACACAGAGCTCGCAGAGAAACTGAAAAGCATCATTGATCAGTATGAGCTCAGAGAGGAGGTGAGAAACACATCAAACAACTTAGGGGCACTATATATAGATCCAGATCTGGGCTGTGAAGGTGGAGAACTTGGTAATAAGCAAGTTATGGCCAGCCCTGTCAATTGATTACT
Organism: Neofelis nebulosa; assembly: GCF_028018385.1. Lineage (NCBI taxonomy): Eukaryota > Metazoa > Chordata > Mammalia > Carnivora > Felidae > Neofelis > Neofelis nebulosa. Next base: position 129,275,815 of record NC_080787.1, on the reverse strand, counting down.
ATTTAGGATCAGATGTTTTTTGGTAGCCAAAATTAAAACAGGAGGTATTGCAAAATACCTGGCTGAAAGTCATACGGGATTTCTTCAAAACTGGAATCATTGCAGAGCAAAGCAATAAATAGGAAGTAGTAGGCCATGAGCACAGTTATCCTTGAAAATAGCATTTATCGATTTTAAAAAGCATTGTCTATAGAGCCGAGAAATATCTCACACACTCCTTCTTAAGAATCATCATGTCACGTAAATGAAGGGTCTGTATTCTATATGTTCCACAAGCCAGTAATAGTATTAATGATGTAATAATTATAATATTAATGGTATTATTTATTCAGTGCTGAATTGGTGCCAGGAAAGGTGCTGAGTACCGCACTTTACATACAATATGTCATTACATTGTCTCGACAACCTTATGCCCTAGATAATACCCTATTACCCACATTATATAGATGGGAGGCATAGGCTATGAGGTTAATCACCTACCCATTGTCACAAAAGCCAAAAGAGTTTTGCTTTCAATAGTTTACATGAGGGAGACTAAAAGGGCCTTTTATTATTTCAAAGTTATATCTGGATATTTAATACATTTTGAAGACTTCTGAGGCCCTCTCAAGATCTTTATATATATCATTTTCCTCTTCCCACCCAAATATTAAAATGTCGGCCTTAAATGTCACATAACATGATCAGAGTGGCTCTGTTGGCAACATGAGGATTTCATCGAGAAAAAAACTGAGCCAGTAGCACACAGAAGCAGCAGTTAGATCAGTTGAGGAAACCCCTTACAGTAAACCAAAATGCCGTGTTACCGTTTTGTCTTATCACTAAGATCAATCCTACACCACGTGGAGGCTCAGGCAGAAGCAAAAGGGAGGAAGCTAAAAAAAAAAAAAAAAATTCATACTCTTCAGAGGGATCCCAGAGAAGAACAGAATAGACCCAGTAGACCAGTTGTACATTCTTGGGATTGGTTCTAGATGAGCCCCAAGGCTAGAATTCCTTGCATCCTCTTGCCGATTAGACTTCCTAATGACTAAGAAATTCTCTGCACTAAAGCAGAATTGGAAGCTTCTCTTCACTAAGCCAGCTGAGAGGTCAAAAGAGGTAGAGGAGGAAGTAGCAATTTGCATATCAATTCACCTGTGACCCTTAGCCTCGTTTTGCCCAGCATCCAACAGAGTTGAAGTGGGGGGCTCCCCACCCAGTCCCAGACTCTGGGCTACATGCTGGTACCCCAGAGCTGCCTCACAACCCTGGAGACAAGAATGTGGAAGAGAATTCACTACAACAAATTGTATTAATGTGACTGAAGGTGGTTTTATATCTATAGATCTCACCAAGATACTGAGTGATGGTGCCATAGCCCTTCCTTGCAGTCTGCCTCACCTTGCTATCTAGCATCATAACTCACCTCGGTATCTAGTCGTTGCTAAATTCAGAAAAATAATGTTGGCAGCTTCTGGGGTTAACATTGCTGAACTTTGGCACCTGTGCCTTTTGCGGCCACCTCTGCATAATGCAAAATGCAGGGGACTGCACCAACTTACGACTTTTATACAGAGCCATAAGTGATGCCAATGCATTTATCCCCACCACCCCCCCCCCCCCGTGTTTTAAATCCTGAAACCCGGAGAACGTGTGTGTCGATACTATTTTTTTTTATTTTACGCTATTCGGCACCAATAATAAGCCAAGCTTGATACGTGCAATTTATTTTTCCTTAGCATCTGGACAAAATATTTAAACACAGAGAACTGCAGCAGAAGCTGGTGGATGCAAAACTGGAACAGGCGCAAGAAATGATGAAGGAAGCAGAGGAGCGACACAAACGCGAGAAGGAATATGTACTTACCATTTAGTCAATGTGCTTGTCTGGTCTGCCTGGGGGTCAGGAACGCCTGAGAAAGTTGTTTTTGATCATAGTCACAGAGCGATGGCGAGAACCTGGGCTTCCCTGGAGAACTACACTGGCCAGCCAGTAGAAGGCACTGTACCCACACGGTTTTTTACGTAAAATAGTCATGCACCCATTCAACAAATCTTTTTCAAGCACCTGCCCTGTGCTAAGCATCATCCGGGGCACCGGGGTTTAGCCGCGAACAAGACCAAAAAGGCCGGGTCCCGGCATGGAGACTAGAATCTAACTAAGAAAAGACGGGCAATAAGCAAGGAAGCGAACAAAGAAGTAAAATTTCAGATAGTAATAGGTGCTAGTAGAGAAATAAGGAGGAACTGCAAAGGGGCAGAAGGAGGGAGAGCCTACATTAGACCGGGTGGCCAGGACACCTCCCAGAGGGGAGGATGCTTGAGCTGAGCCCTGCCTAGTGACAGGGAGGCAGAGAGGAGGCCTTCAGCAGCAGTATCTGTAGCAGCAATAAAGACCCTGAGGCTGGAACTAGCTTGGGGTCCCCCAGGTACAGAAAAATGTCACAGTAGCAAGAGCATGTGGACCCAGGAGGAGAAAGGTTCCAAATGAAGTTGGAGACAGAAGCAGGGGCCAAATTGTGTAGCTTTATAGGCTTGGGAAAGTAGTTTGGATTTTATTCTAAATACACTGAGAAAGTCTGGGTAGTTTTAGCTAAGGAAGTAACATGATCTGCCTTGTATCTCTAAACGATGAATCTGGCTCCTGGGTGGAAAGTGAACTAAAAGGGGACAAGGAGTCTACTGCAGCAATCTGGAGGAGACACGATGATGGCTTGGCTTGGGGACATGGCAGTGGAGAAGGAGAACCGGACACGGACAGAAGTTACGTTTTCCGTACAAAACCAACAGTCGGTGCTCTATACTGAAGACGGTGGCAGTGAGGAAAGGGAAGAGTCAAGGATGACTCCTGAGTTTGGAGTTTAAGAAACTGAGTGGTGGCTTTTAATGACGTCTCATTAACCCCAAGCCTTCTGAGCCAGCTGTAGGGCCCGTCTCCAGATGAGAGAATTGAGGCTCAAAGAAGATACACCACTTGTTTAAGGTCACACACTGCTAAGTGACGGATATGTGTTGGTCACACTGCCCAACACATCACATCTCCAATGTGTCTGTCTCCAAAGCCCAAGCTCTGTGATAATACATCACACTCAGACATGTGTTTCAGAGGCATGAGTTGAAGCGTGCGTCTGCTGCTGGGAAAAGGGATTTAAAATGCAATCAATGGACTAATCATGCAAATTTGGCCATTTAGTGATTGATCACAAACTTTGCAATTACCGAAAATCAGACTAGAAGAGCAATTTAATAATAACTATGGTTATCACACATGGCAGCAAAAGGGCGAATTTTGGAGAACATAACCTGGTAGACATTGGATAATCTCAAAGCAGAAGCCCATGTGCTCTTAACAAAAAGATTAAGTTGTTAAAACCATCTACAACCTACCTCTCAAAATAAGAAAGCATTTAATTATTATTCAGAATTCAAGAAAACAGATACCCCACTATTGGCATAATTACCCTGTCAGGCAAAATATGCTTCCTATAGGATATCAGTACATTTGGCACATAACACATGAGACATGACAGAGGAATAACTAGGCAGAGATTCATTTGAAAGAGACTAGGGGTCGTTTTGAGGTGACCCAGCCTTAGCAAGAAGTTAACATACTCCCCTGTTTTTCTACCCTGGTTTAGCAAAATAGCAGATTTAAGTAAAAAAAAAAAAAAAAAAAGAAAAAAAATTAGCCCCCTCAGTTCTTCAAAGATGGCCACCTACCCAGATTCCAGCTATGATGCTTCTTTTTGAAAGTAATGAAATAGCAAATCGGAGCTGGAGGGTTCCTTCATCCCAAGCAGAACAGGCAGCCATCTTCCTCTCTCGGCCAGGGAACCACCCACCACAACTGGGCTCCTGAGCCTGCTTAGTGAAGAACGTGCCACATGCTCAGATGGCCAGAGGGGACCCTACAGGTCTTGTAGTCCACAGCTGCCTCAGACCTCCATGGGGTGGGTCTTGGCGCTTCTATAACAATGAACTTTCACTGTTCTCTGGGAGGCATGGAGGAAGAGATACAACCCATTTTCACAAATGGAGGCGTTGAGCCACGAGAAAAAGATAAACTGGGATAAGAAAAGAGATGCCTCCAAGTTTTTTTATGTAATGATTTTATCATTTTTTGTTCTGATTACCAAAAAAATGGGCATTTTTTAAATAGGCATAAAGAAAAAATATATAAATCAGTCCATCTTCAAAACCACTAGAAACTTTTTTTTTAATGTTTATTCTTTTTTTTTTTTAATTTTTTTTTCAATGTTTTTTATTTATTTTTGGGACAGAGAGACACAGAGCATGAACGGGGGAGGGGCAGAGAGAGAGGGAGACACAGAATTGGAAACAGGCTCCAGGCTCCGAGCTGTCAGCACAGAGCCCGACGCGGGGCTCGAACTCACAGACGCGAGATCGTGACCTGGCTGAAGCCGGCCACTTAACCGACTGCGCCACCCAGGCGCCCCAATGTTTATTCATTTTTGAGAGAAAGAGAGAGACAGAGCACAAGCAGGGGAGGGCAGAGAGAGAAGGAGACGCAGAAACCGAAGCAGCCTCCAGGCTCTGAGCCGTCAGCACAGAGCCCGACGCGGGGCTTGAATTCACAAACCATGAGATCAAAGTTGGATGCTTAACTGACTGAGCCACCCAGGTGCCCCTAGAGTAGAAACTTCTTAAACTGATGAACACCTACTTGACTAATCAGATTAACTCATGATGTCCACCATTCTGTCTGTAAACACACTAACAGACCCGTCAGTATGTTGAATCCTGTGACTGGACAACTACTCCAGTGTCTACACATGGGTTCCCAAGTTAAGGAAGACGGCACTGACCACAAATCAGCTCTTTGCACCCAAACCTTTTCTTTCTTGATTTTGTGTTATGAAAACCGACAGAATGATGCAGAAACTGATGAAATGTAAGTGTGAAAAGAAAGAACTGTCTCTATGAAAATGATGCTTAATGCTTTGAAATGCCAAATAGCACAAAACAATTGTCAAGTTAGATGGGAGTAGCTATAAAGGACTTGGAGAAAGTGGTAAAACTCTAGAGAATTATCTAATCAAGCTTCTTCACAAATAATCTTAAGTCTTTAGGTTTTAGTACTATTGTTTAAAAAACTAATGTATATACAACAACAAAAAGCTTCTCTGAATGCCAGTCAGAAGACCCATACCCAAGGGTGGCTCAGTTGGTTAAACATCCGACTCTTGATTTTGACTCAGGTCAGGATCTCACAGTTCATGAGATTGAGCCCCGCATCAGGCTCTGTGCTCATGACACAGAGCCTAAGATTCTCTCCCTCCCTGCCCCTTCCCTCCTCACACACTCTCTCTTGCTCTCTCTCACAAAATAAATAAATAAATAGATAGATAGATAGATAACTTAAAAAAAAAGAAGACCCATACCCAAAACAAAGACCATAGCTTTATATAAAAATCAATAAGTAAACATACACCTTAAGTTCAAATAACATATTTTACATATGTGTGTGTCATATTTATGTCTAGAACAACATTTTCAACTTAACCTGTCAGCTTCCAGTTCTGATTATCTTTGATATGAGAGCCTTGGTTGTATTTGAAAGGCTGCCTCATGGAAGAGGAATGAGACTTCTTTTGTAAATCTTATACAAGATTTGGAATAATAGGTCAAGTTTCTAACTCAGTGTTTCTCAAAATACAATCCATGGACCACCAAATCCCAAACCATTTTGTTTATTTGCTCTAACTACAGACTTGAATCACACCTATACTTCCTAACTTACATTCTTTGAGAGGGATCTGCATTTTAACATGCTCCTTAGGAGACGCTGGTGCATGCTATGGTGGAGAACTGTGGTCTAGGAGAATAACCTTGAGTTCAACATAAAGCACCAGTTGCTCACAATAATGATCTGGCAGGGGGAGGGGGGGTATTCTGGAAATGTTCAAGCAGGGACTGAATGATGACTGAACAGGATTGCTACACTTTTCCAGAATTTGGTGGGAGGTTAAATTTTGTGTGATTTATGCTTGAGTTGAAGATTATTTTTCTCTTTTATCCCTAAGAACCACAAATCTTTAGTTGAGAATCCAACTTTTTAGACACTGTTTTCTTAGCTTTCTTAGATACTTTGCCAAGCTCCCAAAAAACTACTTAAGAGGGTTAATTAGCAAGTTATTCCATTTCATCCACAAATTATAACCAAATGGTAACGTAAAGAGCAATCTGACAATCTTTCCACGTGTTCTCTCTTCTCACAGTTGCTGAACCAGGCAGCAGAGTGGAAACTTCAAGCCAAAGTGCTGAAGGAACAAGAGACAGTCCTGCAGGCTCAGGTGAAATGGGGGGTTGCGGGGGGACAACCATGCATGGGGTGTGCTCTCCTTGTTGCCACATTAACAGGCTATGAACCAAAGGTACTCTCCATCAGGCCTTAACATGTGGCGGGGGCGAGGGGAGCAGGAGTTAGCAATGAAGAATAACTTCATATTTATTATTTTAAAGTAAAAATAATAGCACCACATTATACCTGAGAAAAATAAATGCTCCGCAACAACAACATCGAGTCAAAAGGTTTGCTGACATATGAATGAGGGCACCCGATGGGCAATCTGAATGAGTTGGTGTCCTGGTTCCTGCCTATCTGTTCATAATACGTCATCTCTCTCTCTCTCTCCTCCCCGTGATCCTATTAAAGTAAGAATAAAATGGGAACGGATCACATGCGCCATCTAGAACTCTCAGTACTGAAAGGATCCTTACCTATTTGATATTATTTATAATCAAAAGAAATGAGGGAGATAAAGTCAGCACCAAAGTTCTTGTGCTATCGGAGGTTGGCCTTGTCGGTGATAAATGACTAGGGATGATGGACAAGTAGGGAACAGTTTTGATCTGGCTTTGTGATGTCATGTGTGTGTGTGTGTGTTTTTTTTTTTTTTCAACGTTTTTTATTTATTTTTGGGACAGAGAGAGACAGAGCATGAACGGGGGAGGGGCAGAGAGAGAGGGAGACACAGAATCGGAAACAGGCTCCAGGCTCCGAGCCATCAGCCCAGTGCCTGACGCGGGGCTCGAACTCACGGACCGCGAGATCGTGACCTGGCTGAAGTCGGACGCTTAACCAACTGCGCCACCCAGGCGCCCCCATGTGTGTGTTTTGATTAGACTACAAGAATTCATATTTCAGACTCAAAGATAAAAAGCCTCGTGCAACAGATGACTCTATCCATCCCTCCCTTGCCCCTGGGGCTCTGCCCCTTCTGGCAAAAGTTGCCTGTCGGGTTCTGGGTTAGGCATCCTAGGTCTGAGCCAGAGAGAGACACTAGCGCCCCTGCTGGGAGAAATGCGCCAGTGCCAAAGACACTGAAAAGTCACGTAGAGCAAATTCACAGAAAGTGAGGAAACCGGAAGCCTGGTGAGCTGGGCAGCCGTTAATTTAAGATTTGGATAATTCACTTGTAAATGTTTATGTGCTGACTGCTATACACTTGTTCACTGTAAAAACAAAAACAAAAACAAAAACTTTGTTCATTATACGAATGAACAAGTTCATTGAAAACTTGCTTGTATGAATACTTCTTCATTTTTTACAAAGCATATGAGAAAAGATAAGACACTCACAAATAAATTTATTCGTGGGTAATAAAATCACAAATTATACCACCGCAGACAAAAATGCAGATCGCACTTTCATAGCTCACCTTCCTAATGCATAGTTTTTCCAGTGTGTGTCCCGAATGTATTGATAAATTGTTTTCCCTCAATAACATAAATTAACATATCAAAATCATTTGTAAATACTAATTACATTGAGATTTGAACCATGTTTCTTACTGTTAATAAAATCAGCAGATCCAGAATTAAAAAACTAAAATCTAGAGTTACAAACTCAAGGTCATCCTTTAGGGAATCCCAGAACCATCACATCATGGTTGTGGGGTAGGCGGCAGGCAGTGGCCACTCTCTAAACAGAGGCAGGCAGGGGGAAAGGAGGTGTGACCTCACAGTCTTGAAGAGACTCCAGAGAATTGAGGCAGGGCTCCTGGCCCTGTCTCTGTACTATTCTCAGCACAGAGCCTTGAGGGGTACAAGAGACAATATTTGAAGCTATTCATTGCTCATATCATCTATGACAAGCAATCTCTACTCCTCTCGATAAATGGTGATAATGAACTTGAGAAGAGTAGATTAATACCATTAGACATGGGGTTAGAGAGTCATTCATTCAGCTGGCATCAGAATCTAGGCCTCAAATGACCTGTGGAATGAAACATAAGGGTATGATCCAATGCCACACCTCAAATTTGAAAAAGCATCTACCAGGAGTTTGAGACTTGCCAGTGTTCCTTATTCGTTCCTTGATATTGACAGAGTCCAGAGACCAGGGTCAGGGTCCTGGCTCTTCTGCTCAGAATTTGTCTGACCTTGTGTAATTCATCGAAATCTCCCTAAACCTAAGTTTCTTTGCCTGTAAAATAAGAATAGTGTAATGCACCCACGATCCCAAGTTGGAGTTCTCTAACCTCTGGGAGGCTCATTACTTTTCAGTATTTCCAAAACATAACAGCATAACAGCAGCTACTATTTAAAATATAGTTGTTTTGGGGGTGCCAGGGTGGCTCGGTCAGTTGAGCGCCCAACTTTTGATTTCAGCTGAGGTCATGATCCCAGAGTCGTGGGATTGAGCCCCGCATCAGGCTCCACACTATGCATGGAGCCTTCTTCGGATTCTATCTCCCCTCTGTACCTCTTCCCCACTCACACACACTTTCTAAAAATAAAAATAAAAAATGATAAAAGAAAATAAGATATAGTTGTTTTTGACATATCAGTTCTCACTCAGCAGCTATATGGCAGTTATTCACATGTTTGGTTAAGTTTATAAAAGGAAAATGAGTTAATGAATATGTAAGATATGCAGTTTGCCTTCAAGTTATGCATGCAAAGCACTTAGCCCCATACCTGGCCCATAATTAGCATAATTAATTCAACCGATATTTATTGAGCACCTACTCAGTGCTAGACAAGGTTCTAAGTGCTGGAGATAGACTAATCCATGGGAGAATCAAAAGTCCCTACCTAATTAAACACATTGATAATACTACTAATAAAAATGCTAACAATTAGTGTATGAGCTAACATTACTATTATTTCATAGGTGAGGATCTACATAGAGATATATGAGACAAAAGGAGTCTTTGGTTACAAAAAAGTTTATGAACCCCCGGAAAGGATGATCTCAAGACCTTGTGCAGCTCTAGTTCCTGAATGTAGACAGCTTCCAGAGCAGAAGCAGTGTGGCCTAAGCTGGGCTAACCCCGCCTCTTCCTCCATTGCCTTGTTTTCTGTGGCGTGTGGCTCTCTCTGCAAGGACACCCCTTTCTCTCCTGTCTTCAAGGCACTTTTCAAAACTTCAACAATGACTTCAAGAAGAATATAGTAGCCCCCAAACCCTATGTATAAAAATGTTTAAAAATTCCTCTTGAAAACTGTCGCTGTCGTAGCTTTAAAACCTTTAGACCTTGAAAAACAAAATCGATCACAGATTTGATTGCAGAGCACTCGAACCCTTCCTTCGGGTTTAGAACTGCTTTAAAGGAGTGGGGTGGTAGGAGGCAAGAGGGCTCAAGTCCCCATTTCCACATTCTGAGCTAAGGAAATAGCAAGGACAGATTACGTTTAACCAGATGAAGTCACCTTCAGCCACAAGACAACAGCTTGCCAGGTTGGGGCATGATTCTCACCTAGCGAAGAGACGTCTGGCTTTCAATTATACAAACCATGGCAACAGAGTAAATGTCAGAAATGGTCAATGGAATACAATTGCCACTACAAATAGAGTGTTCACTGAATCGATAAGGACGAAGGTGTGGATGTGGAAAGTCAGCAATGCCAACGCAGCCACACAGCCACGCAGCCACAAAAACACTGCCCAAGGGGAAAGATCATTGAGTAAATTTGGTTTGGCTTTGTTTGGTTTTTTCTTTTTTCTCTCTTTCTTTCTTTTTCCTTTCTTTCTTTTTCCTTTCTTTCTTCTTTCTTTCTTTCTTTCTTTCTTTCTTTCTTTCTTTCCCTCCTTCCTTCCTTCCTTCCTTCCTTCCTTCCTTCCTTTTTTTGGTAAATTAAGGACAGCAATCACAGCCTTTAAACCGGAAGTGCTCACCTTATGTATCTAGGACGAGAGGACATTACTCTGCAACTGCTATTATAATTGGACGTGTTCCCAAATCCAATATCACAAGTTCGCTAAGACAATTCCTGGACATGCTTTTGTTTCCTGTATGCTATGAATGTTTGTAATTAACATCTGGTGCCCCATTAGAAGAACGTATGAGTCGCTCACCCACATAACAGTGAAAATGTTGCAGCAACTGTTGTGGTGACTCACCCTAGAACAGTCCGTTTCTATTTCTGCCTCTGGCAGGAGTACTGTGGATGACCTCCGGATGTCCCTTCCATGCTTCTCTGAAATACCAAAATAAGAGCAGGAATATGACACATGAAACCAAACACGCATCATGTCAGCGTGATAGTGAGAGGGAACATATACCAAACAAATATCCACAAAGTAAACAAGAAGTGTCCATTTTGAGTTAGCACAAGCAAAGAGTTTTAGAGTTGTTTACCTGAGACAAGCATAATCCACACAGGTTTTGCCACCTGCCACAAAGAGGTCAAATAGGAAGAAAGGCTGAGTATGAAAAATAGTACTTAGAAGGGGAAATGTGGAGTTACTGTTTCGTGGGTAGAGACTTTCAGTTTTGCAAGATGAAAGGGCTCTGGAGATTGGTTACACGACAGTGTGAACGCAGTTAACAATACTGAACTGTACATTTAAAATAGTTGAGATGGTAACTCTTACATTACATGTATTTGTCCCAATTAAAAAGAAAGAACAGCAGTGGAGAGAAGAAAAAAACAAAAACAAAAAACAGTCACTAGAAAAAGGCCAGAAGAAGTGGTAATGAAATGAGACACTTCTTCCTGGCCCTCTGGGTGTGTCTGCCTTCCCCCATGCCACAAGAAAACATGAGGAAAGGAAACAAAACCTGCCCGATGTATACACCCAAAAGACCATTTTTGCCCAAAGGAAGGGGAGAAGCTGGCCGAGGTGGGCACGGTTGCTCCTGCTGATACTGTCAAGGTTGTGCCAGCAAGATGGGCTGTGCACGCGCCCACTCCTGCTCTGCCTGTCTGCAGCCTGCAACTACCCGGCTGCATGAGCGGCTTTGAGAGGACCTGCTCCAGGGACGGTAGTATCTGCCACCCTCCCATAACTCTGCAGGAATTCCCGAGAAGTGGGGAAAAGAAAGGAGAGAAAGTAAGAAAAAGCAACTTCACAGGATATGTAACCAAGAATGCAAATGAAGGTGGAGAGGATCAGCTGGGAGTAGCTGTCCTCACCCTGGACCACTAGATTATGTGCAGTAGTATAGATAGCCAGTCCAGTAGAAGTTTATCCTCAGATTAAGGACTTGACCTACTCAAGGGCCCTGAAATCAATTCAGTGGATCCCAGCCACTACTTCAAAAAAAGTGAAACAGAACTAAACAGAATATGTCAAGAGTGCATTGTACATAATGAGTAAGGATTGTCTTATGCAGTGTGTGTGTGTGTGTGTGTGTGTGTGTGTGTGTGTAAAACCCTACTACACCTTCCTGGCCATGAACTCCCTGGTGCCCTTTTATTCAGTCTTCTTTCATCTGTGTGCCAAGGAATCATGAGAAAAAAAAATTTAGGCCACCAGAGTTGCCCCAAGCTCTGTCACATATGCGTGGAACCAACATGTGATTTCAAAACAATACTCAGATGTTGTTTGACTTTTCTTTGGAAAATCTATCCTGCAGAAAGGTTTTACGTTATCATTCCGTTGTTCTTGTTTACTGCAGTGAAATCTCTGCTATTCTACATTTGAGAATGACCCCTTCTCGATCAGCAGATTTTCTGGGTTCTAGGGGTAGTCTGATTCCCATACTCTCTACCTCTCACTCCCAAGACTGGGAACTCTCCAGTCTACTGGCTTCCAGTTAGTAGTTTTTCTCTTTCAAAAGGACAGTGTCCCAGGTACCACCAGCTAGTCATTTGGTGCCCATTTGAGGAGCTGGGGTTTGCTCCAGCATTCAACAGTACCAAATACTCATTCGAAAACGGAGGCCTTCCTAACATGTATCATCCATATTAAATCTCCACTCATAGCATGCTATTCTAAAATCATTTTTTAAAGCAAGATTTGATTAGTGTATTGCTGTCTCTAGCAATCAAGCACTTAACACACTCTCCTTCCCTGTCCTGCTTTATTCGTACTTCAAATTACCTTATTCCTTGGAATAAGGATATAGAGGTAGAAAGCACTCCTGAAGTGAACCACACGCTTGCCAGTGCTAACCCATATGATGTTTTATACTGTGTGCACATTAGAAAAGGCATTCCTTCCTCGAGACTCATTCTTTCCATCTATAGAAAATTCGTATAATAAACTGATTTTGATGAACAGGGACATTTAACTGCTATTGGCTATAACGCTGTCTTCATAAACATACAAAACCAAATGGACTGAAATGCAAATGGTTGGTTGCTTAGCGTGGCACAACGGGTATGATTGCAGCCACCCATGTCGGGTCCACTTCTTTTCATTTTTCTACATTCTCACTTCTTTCAAGACCAAGTTCAAGGTTCGCCTTCTCCACAAAAACATGGCACACGTGGTCACCTGCCATGCTCACTTCCTTCTCTGACACCATCCTTAACAGACTTGGTACTTTGTAGTATTCCCTGTCCCATCATCCAAGTTGTCTTTGAGATTATCTTCCCATCACGTGTGCATGTCTCTCAGAAACAGTAGCCACATGTTCAATGCTTTGCACATAGAGTCAATGTGTATGTTCAGTGCTCAATAAAAGTTTGTTGGGAAAAGTTAGGCTGTAATGAAATGGTGATGACACATTTTCTTATTCCATTTTTTCTTTAAAGACGTACTTCAATCATACTCACTGACTTAGGTTGATGTCATAGTAAACAAAAGAACAGAACACATTTATTAACATTGTGTTGAGGATTCCTTTAAATCAACTTTCTTCTCAAATAATGAACGATGCCATGCTGTTTTGTTCTGGAAGCATGCTTAAAGCAGCTCTAAAGTAGATGTACTTTTCCCCTTATTTACAGCTTACTCTCTATTCCGGAAGGTTTGAAGAGTTCCAGAACACACTGACAAAAAGCAATGAGGTGTTTGCCACTTTCAAACAGGAAATGGATAAAGTGAGTAGTACTTATCCCCCACAAAATACTGACATTTTCTATTTTGACAGGCAATTCTCCTTTGAGTTCATTTCTGTCACGTTAAGATCCTTTGGTGCATTTCATGAAGTAATGAAACATTTATACATGCAAATAAGATTTGGGCTGTATTTTTTTATTGGTAATTATCTGGTGAATTAATCTTAGGAAGAGTCCAAAAAACACCAGGATCTATTTTCACCCTGAGAAAAAAATATTTTCCTTTTCTAGTCCATGGAGAGCTAAGAAAAAAAAGACAAAAGCTAGCAATTTAACATTATGCTGTTTATACTGAAATTTTTAAAAATCTAATTTCTAAAGATTAAAAAAACAACTTTCATACAAATGTGCAACAGAAGAAGTTTAGAGTAGAAAATACCATTTCATATAATCCTTCTTCCAAGAGAATATATGTAGTATGATATAACTGACAGAGCCTTGAATGAGAAGAAGGAAGCCCAAATTCAAATTCTGGGTGTGTTCTTCTCCTCATGTAGTACTAGACAATCCACTTAACGTCCCTCCAATTTTATTTTTCTTATCTATAAATTAACATACTATTTCCCTTGCCTAATACACAGATTGTAAAGTTCAAATACATGTTTTTTAATGTTTATTCATTTTTGACAGAGAGAGACAGAGCGTGAGTGGGGGAGGGGCGGAGAGAGGGAGACAGAATCTGAAGCAGGCTCCAGGCTCTAAGATGTCAGCACAGGGGCACCTGGGTGGCGCAATCGGTTAAGCGTCCGACTTCAGCCAGGTCACGATCTCGCGGTCCGTGAGTTCGAGCCCCGCGTCAGGCTCTGGGCTGATGGCTCGGAGCCTGGAGCCTGTTTCCGATTCTGTGTCTCCCTCTCTCTCTGCCCCTCCCCCATTCATGCTCTGTCTCTCTCTGTCCCAGAAATAAATAAAAAACGTTGGAAAAAAAAATTTAAAAAAAAAAAAAAAAAAAGAATTGTAAATATTTATGCACCCAACTTAGAAGCACCCAGATATATAAAACAATTAATAATAAACATAAGGGAACTAATTGATAATAATGCAATAATAGTAGGGGACTTCAGCATACCATTTACATCAACAGACAGATCATCTAAACAGAAAACAAACAAGGAAACAGTGGCTTTGAATGACACACTGGACCAGATGGACTTAACAGACACATTCAAAACATTCCATCCTAAAACAACAGAATACATATTCTTTTATAGCACACATGGAACATTCTGAATAGATGTCACATATTAGGTCATAAAACGGGCCTCAACAAATACAAAAAGATTGAAGTCATACCATGCACCTTTTCTGACCACAATGCTATGAAACTAGATATCAATCACAAGAAAAAATCTGGAAAGACCACAAATACACGAAGGTTAAACAACATGCTACTAAACAATGAATGGGTCAACCAGGAAATCAAAGAAGAAATTAAAAAATACATGGAAACAAATTAAAATAAAAATATAACAATCCAAAACCTTTTGGATACAGCAAAAATGGTCCTAAGAGGGAAGTGTATAGCAATACAGGTCTACATCAAGAAGCAAAAAAAGTCTCAAATAAACAACCTAACCTTCCACCTAAAAGAACTAGAAAAAGAACAGCAAACAAAGCCTAATGTCAGCAGAAGGAAGGAAATTATAAAGATTAGAGCAGAGAATGTAAGGGTGATCTGGCTGAGACATTTGTCACTCCATTGATCACCAGGGTTGATTCAACTGATCTGGCTGGTTAGGTGGGTGTCCAGATAGAGAAAGACCATCCTTCTTAGTCAAGGGTGTATAAGTACCTGCGCTCCCCTGCTAGAACTTCCAAACAAGCTCTCTAGGTCCATTGGTAGGAAAATGTAGGGTAGTCAAGCTTCCAAGAACCCAGACACATCCAAATGAGGTGCTGAATGTGGCAGTCCACATTTCTTTCAAAACAAAAAATAATAATAAAGATTAGAGCAGAAATAAGTGATGTGGAAACTAAAAACACAATAGAACAGATCAATGAAACCTGGAGCTGGCTGGTTCCTTGAAAAACTTAATAAAATTTATAAACCTCAATTCAGACTTCTCAAAAAGAAAATATAAAGGAAAAAAAGAAAAAAAAAAAGAAAAGAGAAAGGACCCAAATAAATAAAATCACAAGCCCTTCATAGGGATCTGTGCTGACAGCTCAGAGCCTGGAGCTTGCTTTGGATTCTGTGTCTCCTTCTCTCTCTGCCCGTCCCCCATTCACATTCTGTTTCTGTCTCTGTCTCTCTCTCTCTCCCAAAAATAAATAAACATTAAAAAAAAAATTAATGAAGAGTTAATACCTATTCTTTTTAAACTATTACAAAAAAATAGAAAAGGAAGGAAAACTTCCAAATTCATTCTATGAAGCCAGCATTACCCTGATACCAAAACCAAATAAAGACACTACTAAAAAAGGGAACTACAGACCAATATCTCTGAAGAATATAGATGTAAAAATTCTCAATAAAAAACACTAGCAAACCAAATCCAACATTACATTTAAAAAATCATTCACTACAATCAAATGGAGTTTATTCCTGTGTTGCAGGAGTTATTCAATATTTGCACATCAATCACCATGACACATCACATTAATAAAAGAATGGATAAGAAGCGTATATGATCATTTCAATAGATGCAGAAAAAGCACTTGACAAAGTACAATATCCATTCATGATAAAAACACTCAATACTTTAAGTCGATTTAAAGGGAACATACCTCAACATACTAAAGGTCATATATGAAAAACCCATAGCTAATATCATCCTCAATGGGAAAAACTGAGAACTTTTCCTATACAGTCAGGAATAAGACAGGGATGTCCACTTTCACCACTTTTATTCAACATAATACTGGAAGTCCTAGCTACAGCAATCAGACAAAAAAGAAGGAGAAGAGGAGGAGGAGGAGGAGGAGGAGGAGGGGAAGGGGAAGGGGAAGGGGAACGGGAAGGGGAAGGGGAAGGGGAAGGAGAAGGAGAAGGAGAAGGAGAAGGAGAAGGAGAAGGAGAAGGAGAAGGGGAGAAAGAAAGAAAGAAAGAAAGAAAGAAAGAAAGAAAGAAAGAAAGAAAGAAAGAAAGAAATCCAAATTGGCAAGGAAGGAGTAAAACTTTCACTATTTGCAGATGATATAATGCTCTGTACATGTCTAGAGGTGACAAATAAATTCATTAAAGTCACAGGATACAAAATCAACATACAGAAATCTGTTGCATTTCTATACACCAATAATGAAGCAGCAGAAAGAAAAACTAAGGATCCATTTACAATTGCAGAACAGAAACAATGATACCTAGGAATAAACCTAACCAAAGAGGTAAAAGGCCTGTACTCCAAAAACTATAAAACACGGATGAAAGACATTGAAAATGACACAAAGAAACAGAAAGACATTCCATGCTCATGGATTGGAAGAACAAATATTGTTAAAATGTCTATACTATCCAAAGTAATCTACACATTTAATGCAATCCCTATCAAAATACCAACAGCATTTTTCACAGAGCTGCAACAAGTAATCCTAAAATGTGTCTGGAACCAAAAAAGTCCCTGAATAACCAAAACAACCTTGAAGAAGAAAAACAAAGCTGGAGGTATCACATTTCTGGACTCGAAGTTCTATTACAAAGCTATAGTAATCAAAAAAAAAAAAAAAAAGTATGGTACTGGCACAAAAACACACACATAGATCAATAGAGCAGAATAGAAAACCCAGAAATAAACCCACAACTATATGGTCAATTCATCTTCAACAAAGCAGGGAAGAATATCCAATGGGAAAAAGAATGTCTCTTCAACAAATGGTGTTGGGAAAACTGAACAGCAACATGCAGAAGAATGAAGCTGGGCCACTTTCTTAAACCATACACAAAAATAACTTCAAAATGAGTTAAAGACCTAAATGTGACACCTGACACCATAAAAATTCTAGAAGAGAACACAGGCAGTAACTTTTTGACATTGGCTGTGGCAACTTCTTAAGTATGTTTCCTGAGACAAGGGAAACAAAAGCAAAAATAAACTATTGGAACTACATCAAAATAAAAAGCTTCTGCAAAGGAAGCAATCAACAAAACTAAAAGGCAACCTATGGAATAGGAGAAGATATTTGCAAATGACATATCTGATAAAGGGTTAGTATACAAAATATATAAGGAACTTATCAAACTCAACACTCAAAAAAATGAATAATCCAATTAAAAATGGGCAGAAGACATAAACAGACATTTTTCTACAGAAGACATAGATGGACAACAGACACATGAAAACATGCTCAATATCATTCATTATAAGGAAAATCCAAATCAAAACTACAGTGAGATATCACCTCATACCCGTGAAAATGGCTAAAATCAACAACACAAGAAATATGTGTTGGCGAGGATGTGGAGAAAGGGGATCCCTCTTGCACTGTTGGTGGGAATGAAAACTGGTGTAGCCACTGTAGAAAACAGTCTGGAGGTTCCTCAAAAAGTTAAAAGTAGAACTACCCTATGATCCAGCAACCACACTACAAGGTATTCAACCAAAGAATACAAAAGTAAGAAGTACTGATTCAAAGGGATACATACACCCCAATGTTTATAGCAGCATTATCTACAACAGCCGAGATATGGAAAACAGCCCAACTGTTCACTGACTGATGAATGAGTAAAGATGTGGTGTGTATATATATATACACATACATGTATATATACATATATATATATATGAATATCATATTACCCGCCATAAAAAAAGAATGAAATCTTGCCATTTGCGATGACATGGACGGATCGAGAGAGTATTATGCTAAGTGAAATAAGTCAATCAAAGACAAATACCATATGATTTCACTCATATGTCAAATTTAAGAAAGAAAACAAACGAGCAGAGGGAAAAAAAGAGAGAGAGAGGCAAACCAAGAAACAGACTCAACTATAGAGAGCAAACTGATGGTTACCAGAGGGGAGGTGGATGGGGGGGGGATGGGTTAAAGAGACGATGCGGACTAAGCAGTGCACTTGTGAAGAGTACCAGTGATGCACGGAAGTGTTGAATCACTATATGGTACACCTGAAACTAATACCACACTGTATGATAACTAGCTAGTATTTAAATTAAAACTTTTTTTTAAAAAAAATGTAGACTGAGAAAATAGAAAGCTGTAGTTTTGTGTAGCTACTTCTCAGATATGCCCAGATAGTCCCAATATGTTAATGGCTAAAAAGCCAGACCAGCTTTCTCGCTTGCAGTTTCTATTCAGTAAAGAATCTAAATTGCAAGCTTATTCTTGGGACTAAATAAAGCTACTTTTACTTTAAAGAATAAGCAATGACAAAACAGGGTAACTCTAAGTAGTTTCCTTTTTCCTGAACTGGTGCAAATAAGTTTGTTCACCACGAACCTAGATGATTCAGGAATAAATAGGACTCTTCCCACTCAGTCTTCATTCCGTGACATCAAACTTCTGTTTGTTTCAGCAGCTAGTGACAAAGAGACTTTTCTTGGCATCACATATGGAACTAGTAGTTTTTTTGATATGTTAAGTTTTCAGGATTAACATTAAAATACTCTAATTTCTGTAGACAACCAAGAAAATGAAGAAGTTAGAGAAGGACACAGCCACGTGGAAAGCCCGGTTTGAGAACTGTAACAAAGCTCTGTTGGACATGATTGAAGAGGTAAGGAAGCCTAGCCGCTAGCTTATTTTCTCCTATCTAGTCCAAATATTCATATTCCAAAAGTAATTATAACCTAATAGTGCAAATTATTATCTTGGAAAAAGAGTTGATTTTTTTTTCTGAGGTGTGATATGTGAAATTGTAATAAAAATATTTAGAGCAAAAGAGAATTGGATCCAGACTCACAAAGAGCTTTGTGACCTTAAGTACATGCCTACGTGCTGAGTCCGCAGCTGTTGCCAAATCAGCATCATGCCTGCGCGACTTCATTCCGTAAAGGAAAGACAAGTGTCTTACTTGTCTTTGAATTTCCCCAGTGCCTAGCACAGAGCAGGTGCAGAATAAATTAATGAGTTAATCTGAACATACTGAGAGAAGACACGAGCCCCAGCACCCAGGGTATGTACAACTGTATAGACAGATATGGAGATGTATTGTCTAATTCTTCCAACAGGCATTTAATTACTGATATTATGTCAGGCTCTGTAGGTGTTGAGACAATAAAGGCAAAGATATATAGCCCTTGACCTGAGAGGCAGAGCCTGCAGGTGAAGGTCTCCCCATGTGCACGAGCAGCAGAAAAACCCTCAAAGGGTACAGAGTGGCACAAAGGTGGGGGCAAGGAGTGAGACGATTAGGAACGATTTCATGCACAAACACACCAACATTTCCACAGAAATGGAGAAGAACTGAACAGTTTGAGCAGGCAGCATCATGAATTAGTGTGTGGGGAGTTTCTGTCGTTATAATTACTGTTCTAGCAATTCATCCCAAATAGCAACCAATTCCAAAGAGATGGGCTTATTATTCACTGACATAAATCAAACAGTTGCCAGATTAGCATACAGCAGTTTATCTATAGACTAGATAAGGCTCTGCTGACAGCCGGGTCCCAGTCCATCGCATTCATTGTGCCATTGGAAGACTTAAAAGCAGAAAATGCATCTACTTTAAGATTCCGGAGGCCTTGGACTGAAGCAGAGAGATGCTTCGCCATCTTTCTTTCCCACAGAAAAGGATACGGGGATTAAAATTCTACCAGGGTCTCACCCACAAGGCAAAAAAACGGAAGTGATTCCCCCTGACCAGGGGTCTGTTCAGCCACCAGTCTGCGGTGGCTGCAGAGTCTGGCAGACAAATTCCTGGGCAAATGGTTTTGCTGGTCTCCAGAGGGCATCCTGGCAATTTCGCTCTGGTGTTTTACGTGTGTGTGTTTTCAACTCACAGAAAGCATTGAGAGCCAAGGAATATGAGTGCTTCGTGATGAAAATTGGGAGGCTGGAGAACCTCTGCCGAGCTTTACAAGAAGAGAGAAACGAGCTCTACAAAAAAATCAGAGAAGCAAAAATGCCTGAAAAAGATGACCAAAGTCAGCACACCTCCGACGAGGAGCTAGAGTCTGCTGTTTCTGTGGGCGGCGAGGTTGATGCAGAGGAAGCCGACAGTGTTCACAATGCTGTGAAAAATCTGGCCACAGCCTTCATGGTCATCCGTCATCCGGAGTCGACCTTCGACCAGTCCAAAGAAATCCCACCAGATTCCGGCAGTCCTCAAGGGGTTGGTGACTCGGCCCTCAAGGAGCCAGAACGATCCCCTCCGAGCCCTTTATGCCACTCAGAGATTTCCCTGCCTCCCCCAACTCCTCAGGCTGAGGCCGAAGGAGGCAATGAGGCAGAACCGCCCCCCAGGCCCGGCAATCCCCCCACGGGGTCGGCAGCAGAGGCCCAAGACCAGGGTCTCCTTACAGCAGCCCAGGCTGATCAGCAGCCCCAGAAGCCAGAGGCAGAAGCTTCCAGTCAGGCCCCACAGTCCCGGGCAGAGGCTTCCCTACCAGTGATGGAGGCAAATGGTCCTGCTCCTCCACCCACAGCAGGTGAGCAAATTCTAGTCGGGGAGCTCGGATGTGGGCCCAGTAGGCAGCCACCCCCACTGGAAGCAGCAGCATTGACACCACCAACAGGGGTCTCGGTGGAGCCCCAGCTGCCCCAGGTGGCTGACACCAACCTGGAAGGAGTAGACTAGGCCTCGTCGTGGTGCCTTCCGAGCTTAGTGCCTTCCCAGCTTCACGTCTTCATCGTGACAGATTGTCTTCTGAAAGAGGCATTAAGGGCCAGGGATGTCTAAGGGAAGAGACTTAATTAGAATCAAGACATTTTTAAATGTTATGCAGAGCACATTCAGCCTGTGCTATTTGTTCTCAATTTATAACTGATTTGGAGCTTTTCTATTTAACGTCGGTTGACAGTACAATTTTCCCAAATGGCAACAAAACATACAAATAGCAAATTCATAAGAATTTTCCACTGAGATGGTATTTATTTCAATTTTTTAATCAACAGTAGGATTTGGTGTTTAAAGACTTCTCCTACAATATGTAAATGCAGAAAAAGTGATTGTTATTTATTTCCCTATATATTTTAATAAGTTCTGTAGTAAGTTATGGATGTCCAGGTTTCATTTAAGCAACATTTACATAATATGTGCATATGTGTAGATGTATATATATGTATACATGTGTGAATGTATACGTATGTGTGCGAATATATACCTATCCGAGTTTATGCACCTATATGTACATGTGTGTATTATATATGTGTGTGTATATATATACAAATATATTATATACTAATATATATTACACATACATTTCATCCCTCTTTGGAATTCTCTCATGCAAAATATTTAGACAGTAATCAAAAAAATGATCTCTTACTTGCTTGGGATGACAGTAGATTAATGCTCTGAATCAGAAGTAGGTTCAGAATACGAGTATTTAGGCCATGTAATGTAGGGCAAAAACAAGTAACCAAATGGTAAGTCAATAAATTCAATCAGTTGATCCAAAGATAGAACAGCAGTTGGGTTAGATTCTAAGTCTGCAGAACACATAGACACAAAGGTGCCACAAGAGACAATAGACAGAATAGGGGAACAATCACAGCCCTCGATGGCTCATCTCTTCCAGCGGCCTCTCCAACACAGCTCGGCCCATTGCCTCGCCACCCCATGTGGTGGGGCAGCCCACTCATGGCTACCTGCAAGGAAAGGGTGGGAAGTGGGAGAGCAAGCAAGGGCACGGAGGGATTGAGTGCCCTGGGACTGATACGAGGCTATGCTCTCGTCCCCTGGCTCTTGTGCTATGGAAGTTTTGAAAAGGAATGTTCGCCTGGCCCGGCCAAGTCCTCAGTTCTCTCGCTGTCATCTTCTGCTCTCTCCAGAGGGTTTCCCACCATTTCTTGCTGTCACTGCCTCAATCTATATTCTCAAAGCATCTTCACATTTTTTCCAACCTTCACACCCTTTACAGGAAATTATACCCCGTCCTCATCTCAATAACTGATAAGTAAAAGCTATTATTTTTACAAGACAGAAGTCCACATAGGGTCTCGATATGAGTGATGAGGTGCACCAAACAATATATTATCTGCTTTGGGGAATTCTTTACAACCAGAAGTACAAATGGCTTGAAAAACAGGTGAGGATTCAGCAGGAGGCAAAAGTTAGATGGTCTACAGGAGTATTACATTATTATTGGACAAGAACCTCTAATACAACTGACAGCATAAATTACTCTACCAGATTTACCAAAACCCAGTAAATCCAATAAATCTGATAAAGGGAGACTGGAATAAAGAAATAGGAAGGAAGGGAGAGAAGGAACGGGGAAAGGGAGAGGAGGGGGAAAAGGAAAAAAAAAAAAGTCTAACCCAGCCCTACCTCAAAAGTTGAATTCAAGTAGAAAAATGGATAAAAGCAAGATTCTCTACTATTCATCCAGAAAATCATTCTTCAGTGTTGCATGTGGCTGTCTGCCAAGGAACACAAAATGCTTGTAGGCAGCAACCATATGCTACAAGAATTGTAAACTGCATAAAATTTGTTTGAAGTCGACAGTGAGGGTAATAACGAAATGCTAATCAGGAGAAAAAGCATATCCCTATTGAAGAACCAATGTATTTTTATTTATTTTTTTCCATGTATTTTTGAAGGCTTGCAATATTATAACCACAGACTATCCAGCCAAATTCAACATTACTGGAAATCTTAGAGATTTAAACATTCATTTAATTCAGAGCTAAATACTCACCATAACAATCCAGGAGGGTCTCCTTCTGTTTACAGAAGGTAAACTTCCAAGAATGGAGTAAGATTAGATAATCATAGTAAAGTCTCAGTCTGAATGTTTAGCAAGAGAAACAGGCAGGAGAGGAGCCAAAATCTGGTAAATCAAATATTCTAATACCCAAAGTTCATTTTTTTCATCCAAAAAGCTTTCACAGCAACACATTACTCACTACTGTGTATATCTTGGGCAGAATTTCAATACAACACCTTACCTAAAATTTGCAAAGCTTAATTTAGACTTTGGAAGGATTATTTTAATATTCAAAGAATGTTTTGTTATAGTCTGTGTTAGAATTCGGCCTTACTAATTATCACAATAATTCATACGACCTGAAAGAGTAAGGAATTTCTGTTCTTTATCAAGTTCGTGTAACTATTTCTAGAGATGCCAAGTCTACTTTTCCAGAAACACCAGTATTGTTTGTGTTTTCTTAATTAAATAACTATAATTTATGTATCTATTAAAGTTACTTCTCTTCCCACATGCTAACTTTTGTTACTTCTATGTTTTGTTGTTCGTTAAATTTCTGGTCTCTGAGTAGAATGCACATATAATGAACACTGTGAACATCTTGGGTGTGCGTGCGTGCGTGTGTGTGTGTGTGTGTGTGTGTGTGTGGTGTGTGAGAGAGAGAAGGAGGGAAACAAGGGAAAGAGACAGAACATGATTGCCTGGAACTAATGAGAAAGCAAAACCCCGGCTCCCCTGCCCAGTCCTCAGCTTCTGGCAGACAGTTATCCCATGACCAATGTCTCTCTTCAGTGCCAGTCTCCAATGAGACCATTTCCAGAGGTTTCTCTGCCATGGGAGCTTTCAGAAATACTCTGAGGAGTAAGGGGTCAGATGTAGAACGTGTCAGCTTATTTTACCTCCACCCAGTCCTTCTTTTTTTTTTTTTTTCTTCAATATATGAAGTTTATTGCCAAATTGGTTTCCATACAACACCCAGTGCTCATCCCAAAAGGTGCCCTCCTCAATACCCATCACCCACCCTCCCCTCCCTCCCACCCCCCATCAACTCTCAGTTTGTTCTCAGTTTTTAACAGTCTCTTATGCTTTGGCTCTCTCCCACTCTAACCTCTTTTTTTTTTTTTTTTCCTTCCCCTCCCCCATGGGTTTCTGTTAGTTTCTCAGGATCCACATAAGAGTGAAACCATATGGTATCTGTCTTTCTCTGTATGGCTTATTTCACTTAGCATCACACTCTCCAGTTCCATCCACGTTGCTACAAAGGGCCATATTTCATTCTTCCTCATTGCCACGTAGTACTCCATTGTGTATATAAACCACAATTTCTTTATCCATTCATCAGTTGATGGACATTTCCACCCAGTCCTTCTAACTACTCCAAGAATTCTCCCTAGTAGGACCCAAAGAGGCCCAACTATTCTGCCTTTTACTTATTCTCTCTTCCCAGTCTATCTTCAACCAGGAGAGGCTTCTTGAACAAAGCATTTCCTAGTATGCTTGGAGAAGAGAACTAGTTAGCTAAAATTGGGAAAAAAATTAAACCCTGCCCTTAAGGCTGTTTTTGCTCCTTTTTGCATGGTATAGATATGCATTTTTTTAATACTTAAAAAATTGTTTTAATGTTTACTTATTTTTGAGAGAGACAGACAGACAGAACGTGAGCAGGGGAGGGGCAGAGAGAGAGAGACACAGATTCCAAAGCAGGCTCCAGGCTCCGAGCTGTCAGCACAGAGCCCAATGAGGGGCTCGAACTCAAGAACCATGAGATTGTGACCTGAGCCAAAGTTGGACACTTAACCGAGCCACGCAGGTGCCCCAATACACACTTTTAAACAGCTCTTTTTTTTTTTAAGCTAATAAAGTATTATGTGTTCGTTGCAAAACTGAAGCTGCTTTTCAATAAGACTAAGGTATCATTAGGGGAGAAATCATTTCAGGAAAACATCCTCAGCTCCTTCTCCTCCAACCAGTAGTTAAATCCAGTACTTAGGATACATAAAAGTAATTTAAAATGTAAAGAATTGGGGCACTTGGCTGAATCAGTCAGAAGAGCATGCTACTCCTGATCTCGGGGTCATGAGTTCAAGCCCCACGCTGGGTATGGCGCTTAGACAAAACGTAAAGAATCTCCTAAAAGAAGATATGAAATAAAAATGATGACTCTGGCCTCTAAAATTTGTTGCCACCATGAACTGGCAAGTAAGATTTAGGATTCAAGTCAAGTATCTGGGTAAATCTTCACAAGGTTTAAACCATTTATATTTCTGTACTTTATAACCTAAAAGTTAAAGTTATCATTAGATCAACCATAAGGGCATTCCATTTGAATAGAAGCATTCATAAATGATAGTGATAAAGATCTCCCCCAATCTTGTTAAGTTGTACCTTCCACACTCGAAGTGAAGTCTCCTCGGTGGTACCCTTAGAGAAGTTGTGCAAATGCCAATTGCTGCTGTACATGTGTGTGAATGTTCCCACAAACACACATACGCACGCACATAAACGCACATGTATAAAATTTGTCCTAGATTTAATGCTGTTCCTGTTGGTGGGCCTTTACACCTATATTTTCAAAGGATATTCCTATTATCTTTCCTGACAAGGACAAACTATAAAAAGAAATCATTTCCTGTATAAATAAAGATATTTGATAGAAACACTTAACTCACAAAATAAGCCTACAGGCTCATTGATCCATGGCACAAAAATTATTCACAGAAGCTGATTTACTCTTCCAGGAGATAAGAGATGAGATAAATCACCAACAACACAATCGAGTTGGCAACAGCCAAGTGCAAGTCCTTCTTCCTGCTGGATTTTAAAGCCTCCACGACCAGCAACGTCTATCCCATTTTATAATGATTTTTTGACAAAATGATACATCATGACATTCAGTTACTCCATGTCATAATTAAAACATACCTGGGCATAAACCTCATTATTTCAGTGCAGACAGTCAATGTGACATTTTATGTCAAAGAACACGAAACCACAATGGAAGCCAAGTAAGAAGATATTGTGTTAAGTGAGGGACAGGAGAGAGAAAAAGAGACTTTCGATCTGATAGCCATTACAAAAATGAAAAACAAAAAGACAAAACCTTAAGAGCAATAAAAGGAAGAGGAACATAAATGGGTGGGACCCTTTTGTGAAAGCAGGATGCCAACAGACGACAAAAGCCACAATGACATTAATACACTCCCACACAACACCCTCCACCTGGGGGATTCTTACAAACATGTTTCTCAGTGTTGTTGTTTTCTTGTCTTTCTTCTTGTTTGCCTTTCGTTTAAAATAATCAATGCATTCTTTTCAATAAAAAATAAATAAAATAAAATTACATCATGGAACATGCAGAAAACAGAGAAGAGAGAAAATGAGTGTTAATTCCATCACCCTAACTTAACCGCTATCAGCGTTCACTGCGTCCTATCCATTTTTATCTTATCTACCATTTGTATTTAACACGTTAGTTTGTCTTTGGGGAAGGGAACAGTAGTTGAACTGAGAGTCATAGCTATTACCAGCTGCCAGATTTGACTGTTTACACCATGTATTCAAATTTTATGCACTTTACCATATAAACATGGAAGCATATTATGTTATTTATAGAATAAACACGACTATGCAAATACAAATACACAGCATTCTTACATGTTGTTTGGAAAGTTTATGCCACGCACTGCACTTAAATGCTCCACCACACATATACCAAGTTTCCGAGTAAACCTGGACATAGCTAGAGTTAAGTCAGCTCGATAAATAAATAGCCAATGCAAGAGTGATAACAAACTCCGTAACTAAGAAAACAAACAACAGAAAGGGTCAAACTCGGGTTTATGAAGTGACAAGAAACATACGGTATTACCATAAATCACAGCCTTGGCTAAACAAAGGTCAGCGTTCTGAAATAAATCTAAACTCTTCAAAATGAATGAGACAGAGCTTTGGTTGTTCTAATGAAATGGTGGTCACCAACATTAGCTACAACCCACCAAGTAGGGCAAGGCTGAGAACCAGCGCGAACCTGAGACTGCTCCGGCATCCACCAGGCAGAGGCAACCAGCCGTGGAGCATTCAGAGATCCTACATGCTAAAAAAATTTGAAAGTCAGGTCTCGAATTTACAGGAATAGGGTAATAAGGATGCCTTTCATTGTGCCCAAAGTCATGAAGTTAAAAATATGTCAGATGGGAGCACAACCCATGTGACCGCATAGACTAGATTTATTAGGACACTGCAAAGCTCTGGCCAAACCAGTATAATCCCTCACAGACTATTGTAATGCTCTGGGTAAAGAATTCATGTTCAATTCTCTTGTTTTCTTCACATTCTTACCAGGGAGTTATTCCCTGGAATAAAACTGCTGGAGTCTAATCAAGGTGAAAAGTGGGGGATAGCACTAGCCCAAGGATCAGGCCATTTGAGCCCTTAGTCCCGGTTCCGCTGCTAACTAACTGGGTGATTTTGGAGAAATCACTTAACATCTCTGGGCCTCAGTTAGTTCACCTATAAAATGGGAGCCTGGGACTAAATGGTGTCTGAGGGTTTTGGCATCTCTGGCTAAATCCTCAAGAGACTTAAGAAGTTATGTAGGACTGTCCCCTCCCCAGGGAGAGATTTATTCTAAGAAATCTACACATCACCTTGGGCACTTCTGTTAAAAGCCAGGCAAGGGGAAAGAGACAAGATATTACCCAAATAAAAAAAAAAAAGTTTTAATTTTAAAAATTAGACGGAAGTATGAAGAAGGAAATCACAAATTCTTGGATTTCTTCGACAAATACTGAAGACTTTCTGTGTGTGAGGTTCTGTGGCAGCACCTGAGATGGCAGTAGTTACAAGCCTGAACAAAGGAGCTTAGAGCCACCTATATCTTGACTCGATCTGCTCAGCACCAGAGGGCATGGTTGGGCCTGAGGATCCCTGGGGACTCAGTACCAAAGGAAGGGGCTGCAAAAGGTGCTGAGAGGCCCCACCTGCCCCCAAAAGTTCCACTACCAAACAGCAGAATGGTGAACTCCAGCAGCATTTTCATCACAAATGGTACCCAGATCTCCAAGTGGAAAAGCTGTGTTCCTTGCAGAGAAGGAGGTTTTGTGTGTGTGTGTGTGTGTGTGTGTGTGTGTTCATTTATTTTCAGAGAGAGAAAGCGCATGAGCAGGGGAGGGGCAGAGAGAAAGTGAGAGAGACAGAATCCCAAGTGCAGAGCCCAATGCGGGGCTCGAACTCACTAACCACAAGATCATGATCTGAGCAGAAGAGTCGGACTCTCAACCGACTGAGCCACCTAGATGCCCCGAATAGGAGGGTTTTATGAAATACGTATGTAGTTATTTATGTGAATATATATGAGTGCATACTTGTGAGGATATGTATGAGCATATATGTGTAATATGTGCCAGTATATATGTGTACTTTTGTGTGTGTCGTATGCATACAGTTCTTTTTTTTAAAAAAAAATTTTAATGTTTATTTATTTTTGAGAGAGAGAGAAAGACAGCATGAGCGAGGGAGTGGCAGAGAGAGAGAGGGAGACACAGAACGTGAAGCAGTCTCCAGGCTCTGAGCTGTCAGCACAGAGCCCGACACGGGGCTCAAACTCCAGAACCGTGAGATCATGACCTGAGCCGAAGTTGGACGCTTAAACAACTGAGCCACCCGGGCGCCCCATCATATGCATACAGTTCTGTGTGAGCGTTTGTAATTATATGTGTCAGTATTTATGCATAAGAAATCAACATGAGCCTATGTGTAAGTGTGTGTAGTTGTGTGTGAGTTTATGACATGTGTATGATAAGACTGGGAACTGAAAACCTGAACACCACAGATGTGATTTTAGTCACGTGGCCAGCTTGTTTTTCATAAGATCAGGTCGTGTTGCAGACTTCGTTTGCACAACTAATCCTCTTTTGCTTACAGCGCATACAGCCCATTCTTTTCTGGCTGACAATCTGCCTTCTAAGCAAACAGGCAGGTGGGTGAGGTTGCAGATACAGCAACAGCTCTTCATGAAATAATTGTACACACTACAAGGCCAAGGTGATGGCCCCTGCTGACACACAGCTGTCATCCTCAGGCCAGGCAAGGCTATGTCTTGAGAAATTCTCAGCACTACTCTTCACATAGACCAGTCACAGCTTGAGCAGAGAATATATGTATATATATATATATATATATATATATATATATATATATATATATGTATATATATATATATATATACATATATATATATATATATATACTATCATCCAGCTGAAACCAAACCCCTGAA
Organism: Neofelis nebulosa; assembly: GCF_028018385.1. Lineage (NCBI taxonomy): Eukaryota > Metazoa > Chordata > Mammalia > Carnivora > Felidae > Neofelis > Neofelis nebulosa. Next base: position 129,246,532 of record NC_080787.1, on the reverse strand, counting down.
TATTATGAATGTTATGAATGTTTCTCTGAATTAAAAACCAGAGAGAAAGTGTCCAATCCATTGACGCTTAAATCAGTGAGTCAGAAGGTAGCAAACCAGAGTTAACTACAGATGCTACCAGCCAATCAGTCATGACCATGACTCACCCTTTGTGCAGGGAGCTTTTTTGCTGTGACGCAATTCATCTCCCAAAAATATCTAGTACTGACTAGCTATGCTGTCATAGCTGGACCATCTGGCTTCTCCCTTGCCCATTATTAGAAAACTGATCCAGAAGTCCTCCAAATCAGTCTGGGAGTAATTTAAAGCAATACCCAAAGGAAGGAGAGTGAAAGCTTTTTATAACAAATTAGTTGCCTGCCGTACAAGTTAACTAATGATCTTCAAAAGTTAAAGGAAACAAAGCAACTAAACATAAAGCATATTTGACACAAGAACAGAATGGGAGAAAACAGTCACAACAAATACAATAGAGCATTAATATCCAGGATACAACAGAAATCACAGAAAGCAATAAGAAAAGACAAACAACACAGAAGAAAGTGAGAGAGGCAGGGAGTGTAACCTACCTGGAGCAGGTGATGAGGGGCAGGGGCATTGTCTCTACAGAATTTAAAAACAGTAATAAAATCAACTACAAGACAGTCTGCTTTTTACGACCATCATGCACAGCAATCCTGAATAAGACCAGTGGTAAAGTTGTCCTCCCTGCCAGAGATGATCACTCCCACTATGTGTCCCCCATTTGCATACCACTGGCATGAGATATGATGGGTAGTTCGCAGAAGAAGAAACGCAAATGACCAAAACATATCGGGCCAATTTACAATAAGGAGATATTCTGTCACTTCTGCCCATTGGACTGACAAAAACTTAAATATTCATAATATCCAATATTAGCAAGGGTGAGACCAAATAGATATGCTCAAAAACTGTTGGTATAATATTAAGTCATCTGTCTTCTTCTTGTCCATTTGTAGGAGTTCTTCTGAAGAGCAATTTGGCAGTATGTACTAAATTTTTCTAATGTGCAAAAATAAACATCATTTGGCAAAGAACAGACATATGGCTCTCGCCTACCCACATCTTTTCCTTGGAGGAAGCACTGTGCCCTCGATACCTGTAGCCTGGAAGGGATCATCAATAGAGTCCTAACCCCCTCAGCCAGTCCTGGCCTCAGGGCTGGGTCTAAAGCAGAATAACATTTGATAGTGTATTTAGTTCAGACAGCGGCGGCTCCAGGATTCCCACTGAGAAGCTTCTGGACTACAATCTGCTTGAAAGAAAGAAGGGCAGGAGGCTATTTGACTTGTCTTGAAGTTGCATTTGCTTCAAGGCAACCACACTGTTTTTACTCCTATGTTACCTTGGGGTCTGTGGGCATTTGAAGCCCCTCCAATCCAGCATGCCTAAACTTACCACCAAGGGTCCATAACAGCTCAGAGCCTGGAGCCTGCTTCGGATTCTGTGTCTCCCTCTCTCTCTGCCCCTCCCCTGCTCGAGCTCTGTCTTTTTCTCTCTCTCTTAAAAACAAATAAACATTTTTTTTTTTTAAATCTCATTTCTCACTTTAATTTTTCAACTTCCCTTTAGAAGCTTTTTATTGTAAAAATGATGAATTCGTATAATGTAAATTCTTTCCCGTAACCCACCACTCGGGTCAGGAAATAGAACACAGCCCAGCATTTCAGAAAATCCCCCCCTTCCCTTGTGCATCACTACCCCCTCCCTCCTTTCCAGAGGAAACCACTTGGCTGATGAAAACAACATGGATTTGTTTTGCCTCTGCGTGGTGTGTGAGTTTGCATGTGTGTGTGTGTGTTTCATTTACTTTATAAAAAAAAAAAAAAGTATCTTTTTGTGTCTGCCTTCTTTTTGTTCAAACTCTATGTGTGAGATTCATCCACACTGGGGCTTGTAGGAGTAGTCTATTCATCTTCATTGTCATATAGTAATCTATTGTATGACTATACCACAATCTATCCATTCTAATGTGGACTGACATTTAAACTGTTTCCAATTATTGGCCACTATAAATAACGTTGCTGTGACATCTCCTAAGTATAAACTTAGAGAAACTGTTGGGTTATATGGCATGGGTCCATTCTGCTATAGGAGATACTACCAAATAGTTTCCCAAAACGATCGTACAGATTGTTTCAACCACCAGTGCATTGGTATGGTAAATCTTCTTCCCTCCTGAAATGTTTAAAAGAACTATTTGGTTAAGCTATCTGAGATTTAAGTTAGGGATTTAATTTTTCTTCGATAGATTTTCCCATTGTTTTGTATCAGCTACTGGGTGCCTAATTTTTCAAGAAATTAATTGATTGCATCTAAATTTTCCAATTTGTTGGCACAAATTGTTCACGATATCTTTTTAAAAGTTTTTAAAATTCTGCAGTATCTGTAGCATTTTTCACTCCTGATAGTGGTCATTTATACCTTTGTCCATGTCTTTCATTAGTCTTACCCAAGTGTTATCAATTACGGTGCATTATTTACAGAACCAACTACTGGCTTTGGTTTTATCTATTTTATTTTCTCTGTTGTACATTTGGTTTTCTGTTTCATTGATTTGTGTTAATGTCTTCACGTTTAATTGGCTGTTCTTTTTCTAACTCCCTGAGATGGATGGTTAGATCACCAATTTCCTTCCTTTCTTCTTTTCTAACCTATGTATTTAAAACTACCTATGAATGGCTTTTTAACTGCATCCCACAAGCTTTGACCTGTTCTATTTATCACCATTCAACATATTTTCTAATTTCCACTAGTTTTTCTTTGACATACATTTAAATATATTTTATTTGATCCATTTCTAAGCAGAAAATATTCTATTTATCTTTAGCTTTGAATTAATAGCTTAATTCTGCTATGATCATAAACCATATTCTGTATGATTTAATTTATCTGAAATTTCTTGAAACTTTATCGCCCAGTATATGGTCAGTTTTGGTAAGAGTTCCATGCGCAATTGTTGCGTGCAATGTTCTATGTATATCAAACAGGTCAGTTTTATTGATTATGTTCAAATCTTCATCCTGTTTGATTAACTTAATGGTTTTTGGTCACTAGTTCTGTCAGTTACTGAAGTAAGGGTGTTAAAATATCCTACTATAATTGCGTATTAATTTCTTAAGTTTTTAGTTAATATAACTGCATATTTTTATATTTTTCCAGTTTGTTCTTCGGTATTGCCTTACATCTTACTAGGTATATAACTGTGATATCCTTATGTTGGAATGACCATTTCTTTTTATGAAACATCTCTTTTGATTCTTAGTAATGCTTGTTGCCTTAAAGTCGACTTTGTCTGATACATAGGTAACTGAGCTTTGACTTAGCTAATATATACATGTTATGTCATTTTCCATCCTTTTATTTTCAACTTTCCTGAATTCTTGTAATGTCCACCATGCACTTGTGTAAACATTGAATTGAGTTTCAGTTTGGTTTGGGTTTTTTTTTGTCTGTTTATTTTGTCTTGTCCAGTCTGACCATTTTTGTTTTTTAATGAGAATTTTTATTCACTTACATATAATGTTATAACTGGTATATATAAATTTAAACTCACTATCTTGGTATTTGTTTTAAATTTGTTCCATCTGCTTTGTGTTTCTTTTTCTCCCCCTACCCTTCTTTTCATATCTTCTTTTGGACTATGAATATTTATTATTTGTATTATATTTCCCCTCTGTTAACTATTAATTACTATTAATACACTTACCATTTCCTGGTCAAAGCAAAACCTTAGTATGTTTAACTCCATCCAATCTCTTTCTTCCTCCTCTGATTCATCCTCCAGTTTATGATCTCTCTCTTCAACTATATCTAAGCCATGTTAAACCAATCCACTGAGTTCTTAATTATTGATATTAGATATTAATTTTCAAGTTTAGATGTTCCATTTGATTTTTTAGTTTCCAGACATAGTTTCCCGTGCACTTCTCTATCTCATCACTTAAATTACTGAACATCCTAGTCACAATTATTTCAATGTCTATGCCTGATCATTGCAATACCTGGACCTCTTAAGAGTTTCCTCTCCTCAGTTTTCAGTTATTTTGCCTTGAGATATACTAGATGATTTTTGTTTGAATACAGGGCATTTTCTATTAAAATTTTTTGAGATATATAGCTCTGGACAGTGTTATCTTCCTGAAGGGAGTATATTGTTGCTTCTAACAGGCAGTTAAGGTGGAGCAGGTTACCTTATCCAACCATAAATTGAGGTGATTTGAAGTTAAACTTTTCCTTTTTAAAGAGTCATCTCTTTCTTACTGTGTAGTCATTTGAGGGTCCCAACCCCAAACCTGCAGTGTTTGCCAGGACCCTAAATCACTGGCTGACTCTAAACTTTCATTTTTCTGATACCCTGTAAAACTGTAGGAAACTTTGCTTAGCTGCTCAGCCTCTCAACCACAGCTTGGATATTTGCAAATTCCTGGAGGGGAAAACCAGTCTGAATGTCACTTCATTTCTCTGGGGGGGTTTTGGTTGTTGTTTTCCTCTTTCTTGAGGACTTTATCCCTTCACAATCTTGCTGCCCGGGGTAGGTTTCCAATGCTTTTAAACAGATGTTGTATGTATTTTCTCCAGACTTTCTAGTTGTTTTTGGACAGAAAGTTACCCCTACAACACGTGATTCCACCTCTACCAAAAGTAGAATTCCCACTCAGCTTGTCTTTTGAGCATCAACTTCATTATCTTGAGATTCTGGAGTTTCATTGTATTTCCTTTGAGCTCTAAAATTAAATGATCCCCGGGGGCACCTGTGTGGCTCAGACGGCTAAGTGTCTTGACTCTCAGTTTCAGCTCAGGTCATGGTCTCACGATTTCATGAGTTTGAGCCCCACATCAGGCTCTGGGCCAACAGTGCAGAGCCTACTTGGGATTTTCTCTCTCACCCTCTCTCTCTGCCCCTCTCCTGCCCACACTATCTCTGTCTCTCTCAAAATAAATAAATAAACTTAAAAAATTTTAAATTAAATGATTCCCTATGACTTTGCCTCCTTTGAGTTTCTGTTTCGTGTAAAAACCAACCATGAGGGATCCTTTTTGCTGTTTTAGCTAATATTTTGTCCCTTGTTATTATATAATGAAAATACTAAAGATGAACCATGGTTTGAAATGAGAAAAATAAGTTTTATCCTAAGTGCCAAAAAAATCGGAGGCCACAACTAGTCCAGCAGGCAAGTGTGCCTGAGAAATTAACAATGCCTATCCTGGAGAGGCGTGGTGGCAAGCCTATATGCCAAGCATTTGTCAGACACAGAAGAGACGATCCACAGAAGAGACGATCCACAAGATGAATTCATTTGAGGAGTTGCTTTGTATCCACTTAAATTTTAAAGAGACATAACAGCTAGTGCCTCCCTCTTAAAGGTGGGTAAGGATTTGCTAACATGAAAGGTATTCCTCCCATAAACTGAGAGAGCAGCGACAACCAAATCCCAAGGGCTCATGGGTTCCCATCACTTTGTATAAGCATTTGAATTAGAGGGGCGCCTGAATGGCTCAGTTAAGCATCTGACTCTTGATTTCAGCGCAGGTCACGATCTCACCATTCATGAGTTCAAGCCCCACATTGGACTCTGTGTGGACAGTGGGGAGCCTGCTTGGGATTCTCTCTCCTCGCTCTCTGCCCCTCCCCCACTTGCTCTCTGTCTCTTTCTCTCTCAAATAAAAATAATCTTTAAAAAATAGGTTTGAATTAGAAAAGAGGGTACATCCTGTTGGTTGTCTTAGTCCATTCAGGCTGCTATAAAAAATTATCATAGACTGAGTGGCTTATAAACAACAGAAATCTAGTTCTCACACTTCTGGAGGCTGGGAAGTCTAAGATCAAGGTGCTGGCAGATTCGGTGTTTGCTGAGAACCTAGTTCTTGGTTCATAGGTAGCCATCTTCTCACTGTGTCTTCATATGGCAGAAGGCTCTCTGAAGCCTCTTTTATAAGAGCAGGACTACATTCATGAGGGCTCCACCCTTACAACCTACTTACCTCCCAAAGACTCCACCTCCTAATACCATCACACTGAGTGTTAGGATTTCACATACGTGGGGCGCCTGGGTGGCTCAGTCAGTTAAGCTTACAACTGCGGCTCAGGTTATGATCTCATGGTCCATGAGTTCAAGCCCCGTGTCGGGCTCTGTGCTGACAGCTCAGAGCCTGGAGCCTCTTTCGGATTCTGTGTCTCCCTCTCTCTCTGCCCCTCCCCTGCTCATGCTGTCTCTCTCTCTCTCTCTCAAAAATAGATAAACATTTAAAAAAAAAAAAAAAAGGATTTCACATATGAATGCTCAGGGAACACAGTCACTCCATCACACTGGTTGAAATTCAGCTGTCAGAAAATGGAGGTAATTATGGTGGCCGTATTTTCTACACCCCAGGTAGAGGCACTGTCTGTCAAGGGCTAATACTCTTGTGTCAGCAGTAAGACAGAACATTAGAAATCAAGACTGACCGGGAGAACCCAGCACAGAGGTATAAAAAAAGACAATTCTGTCACTGGTTCAAGATCCCCTTGATTTTCACCAACTTGGTTCCAAGTTGGGGGGCTTTAAAGTTTGGCCATTTTTGAGAGATTTTCCAGACCAGAGTCACAAGAGGGAAGGGGCTGCCTGGGGTCTGGCCTCCGCCTCCAAGCCGCTCCCGGACCATCTGCAGGGAACCAGATAAATGACTCCCAACCAGCTTATTTTAGACAGTGGGTTGCTTCCCAGCGTCTCCAGCGTCCCAGTCAGATTCCAAAGGCCTTTACTCTGAAACCGCCCGCAAGCAGGGACCAACAGCAGCAGCTGCCACCGCACTGATAATGGGTTTGTACAGCCGCTTGCCCAAGAGCCGCTTTGAGTTGACGATTTGCATTCCTGCCTGCCCAAACCCACAGCCTCCGCGCCGCTGCCGCCAGCTTCAGCACACAGAGAACACGAGTGCCACCTACTGGAGCACTGGGGACGTAGCCGGCGGCCCAGCCTTCCCCGGGCCTGCTGGTCACCCAGCAACGGGCCTGAAAACCACCTTTGTGCCGCGATCAGGCAGGCCTTCTGCCAACTTAGTGACTGTTTACCACAGTTAGGCTGAAAAGGTCTCAAGGAAGTTTATTCTGCTCCGAACAAACGAAACCAAGCTACAGTTGGGACCCAGGCTGTATTCCACTTACGTGAGAAGTGGGCAAGCCAGCAGGTGCAGAGTTGAAAGTAGAACACGGTTATTCCCTGCTCTGTACAGGACACTGGGCGAGGCACTAGGGCTAGGAGTATGAATGGCCTACCCAAGGCAAACAGTGGAAAGAGGAAGAACCCATATCCAGAGCTGACAAAATACACTCAAGAAACCCAGCCAGGATTTATTCCACAGAGAACGGAATTTGGGGGATCTGAATTTTCCATTTTTCCCTGAGGTCTACTGCCACTGTCCATAAGCTTAAGGTTAAGAAGTCATGCGGGCACTTGGGTGGCTCAGTCGGTTGAGGGTCCAATGTCGGCTCAGGTCATGATCTCGTGGTTCGTGGTTTGTGAGTTCAAGCCCCACATTGGGCTTATTGCTGTCAGCCTGTCAGCACTGAGCGGCTTTGAGTCCTCTGTGGCCTTCTCTCTCTGCCCCTCCCCCACTTGTGCTCTCCCATAAATAAATAAATATTTTAAAAAAAAAAAAAAGAAGTTATGATGACTTCTTTATTGTTTTGGGCTTTTTTTTCTTTTTTTAGTCACCAATTAACAAATGACATATTTAGAATTTGTTCTCAAAATAGCTGCTTTGCAGATGTCCTAAACATCCTCTTGGCCTGCTCTCATAAAACCTTGCCAGGACAACTCTCAAAGTGCTAGATCTTTTCCCTGTATTCACAAACTCTTCTACGTGTGTTAATAGGACATTTCTGACCATGATCAATAAAGTACATTTGTCGATATTTTTTTTAGGAGTGGTCATTAATTAATTAATTTATTTATTTATTTATTTATTTTCGATAGAGAGAAAGCATCCTTGTGGTGGGGGGGGGCGGAGAGGGGGAGAAGGGGGGCGAGAGAGAATCGAAGCAAGCTCCCTGCTTAGTGCACACAGCCTGACACAGGGCTCTATCCCACCACTCTGGGATCATGACCTGAGTGAAAGAGAGTCAGACACTCAACCAACGGAGCCATCCAGGTGCCCCCATTTGTCAATATGTTTAGTATCTAATGACATCCTACTTGAAATACATACATGCATACTTATATAAGTTAGTAAGTAAACACCCTAGTAAGTCAAGAACCCAACATACAGCGGGCACCCCTGGCAGCAGAACCTGAACACCCCGAGGGGGGCCCTCCCCTGCTGAGAGACTACAGGGCTTCAGCCATTATGTGGCCGGCCACCACCAAGCACATTCTAATGAGCTGTACATGTTTGCCTCCTCCATCAAGAGGAGAGCAGGTAAATGCAAATGATAGGAAATGGGCAAAGAGGCATCATTGTGGATGCAAGACGCACAGATTTAAGGCAGAATGCAATAATCACAAACTAAAATTTCTTAAGCTACTACTATGAGAATTATATTTGAGGCCCGGCTAAAGTTTCTGGTGTTCTACTAGGATCTTACTTCTGAATACATAATATGTGTTGTATTAAGTATTTACATCAGCACCTGTTTCACCCGTACATAATTGACATATTTCCCATGCATCCAGTCATTCCGCTGCTGACCTGACGGACTTTTCTCACATGCCTTACTCCTTAATTCCCATAATTCAGTTCAAAGGGGGCTCCTAGAGCTGCTGCTGGCTGCTACAAATTCACATTTAGATGGTAGGCACACGCCTCCTTGGACATCTCTCAGAACCCTCTAGAAAAGTCCCCTGCAACCTTCATTCTTGCCAGAATACTGTTCTGAGGACAGGCCTCACAGTTTATGGAGTCTGTTTTCAAGGTACAGTGACCGGGAAGCCCTGGGCAGGGCACAGAGGCTCATCCTAGACTTTCATTCATCTCTCCTTCCCTCCATTCCTCTCCCTCCTGCCTGTCCCACACAGTCAGCAAGAAGCTATCCAATGTCACCTGACCAAGGCAAAAAAGCTCAAGGCTTGGGTATGGCTTTGGTGAAAATAAACAGGGAATGCAACAAAATAAAATAATCTTAGATCCTGATATGGGAAGGAACCTTAAAACTCCAGTTCAATCTCTGATCTTATTCAGGGCTTCGGTGCCCTCTATACTCACTGCCAAGAGGTCATCAACACTTTAAAACACTTCAGTGATGAGAACTTACTCACTCCAAAGCAGCTCATTCAATGTTTAGATGGTTCTTCTTTATATCAGCCAGGATGTGATGTAATCATGTCATCTGGTGTTAGATACTTTGTTTTGTATATACAATAGTTTATCCTCCTCAATAACGCCATGTGGAAGATCACGAATATTATCCTGTTCTTCAGATGAGGAACTGGGGCTTAGAGAGGTCAAGTAACCTGCCCAGGGTCATCCAACATGGAAGAGACGGTGCAAGATTTGAACACAGGTAGTCTGACTCCAGAAGCTCCCTAAATGATGGAGTCTGCATGCCATAATGATTCCCGTCTCCTTGAACTTCTACTAATGGTCCTTGGTCTGCCCCCTTGGGCCACAGGAGCAACTAATTTCTCTTCCACATGACAGCCTGGGTGCTTAGCATACAAGAGGTGCTCCCTCTTCTCCCAGCTGAGCACACAGGTCCTTCAAAAGGCCTCATACGACATGGTTTTAATTTCTCTCTTTCTCCAGGCCCTCTGATCTGACATGCTCCTTTTGGTGTACTTCCCTCCAAACGTGTTACTCAGATCCTAACATGACCATCCCCTTGATGTGGCTTCACCAGTGCAGTGTTGAAAGCGTGACTTCAGGGGTGCCTGGGTGGCCCAGTCGGTTGAGCGGCCGACTTTGGCTCAGGTCATGATTTCGCGGTCCGTGAGTTCAAGCCCCGCGTCGGGCTCTGTGCTGACAGCTCAGAGCCTGGAGCCTGTTTCAGATTCTGTGTCTCCCTCTCTCTGACCCTCCCCCGTTCATGCTCTGTCTCTCTCTGTCTCAAAAATAAAAATAAAAAAAAACATTAAATTGTAAAAAAAAAAAAAAAAAAAAAGAAAGAAAGAAAGCGTGACCTCAGCATTCTATACCAGCACCGTCCAACACGACCCTCTGCGACGAGAGAACTGTTCTATGGTTTCACTGTCCTACTCAGGAATGTCCCACTCAGGAGCCACTAGCCACCCTTAGCTATTTAGTGCTGGAAATGAGGTTACTACATTTTTATTTTATTTCATTGAACTACTATCATTTTTAGTGGACACATAGTAGAGAACGTAGTTCATGATTCTGGATTTCTAGATCACATCCTGACCCATGTTGAACTGAATGTTCTCAATAAGTACACCATCCCCATATCCTATAATACTCAGTTGGCTTTTGGGATCTCTCTCTCTCTCTCTCTCTCTCTCTCTCTCTCTCTCTCTTTTTTAATGTTTATTTTATTTTTGAGAGAGACAGAGACTGAGCGTGAGCAGGGGAGGGTCACAGAGAGAGAGAGGGAGACACAGAATCCGAAGCAGGCTCCAGGCTCTGAGCTGTCAGCACAGAGCCTGACATGGGACTAGAACCCACAAATTGTGAGAACATGACCTGAGCCGAAGTCGGACGCTTAACCAACTGAGCCACCCAGGCGCCCCTGGTTTTGGAGATCTCTAAGTATATTTTACATCTATCTTTGATGAGGTCACTTGATGATCATTCCAGTCTCTTAAAATCATTCCCATTATGATTGTGTCACTCAGAGTATTTGAGGTCTCTCGTGCCCTGTCGCCTGGAAGTTGGCTGAGCCTACTTGCTACATCTTTCCAAAACCCAGCTAATGATGTGTTAGTAAAAATGTAGCTAACATTCACTGAGGGCTTTCTAAGTGCCAAGAGCTGTGCTGTGCACGCCAGCGCTCTATACACCCATCCTGATCTACACCCAGGATAACCAGATCCACTGCTCACATTCACTTGACTAGACTGCCTTCTGCAATGGGGAAACACATTCATATACATATGTGTGCACGTACACACACACACACACACACACACACACTCACACAGAACAACACGAGAAAAGCTCTTCCCCATCGACATCAGTGATTAATCTACTTTTGGCACACTGGCATTCAATCACAATTGTCCTTGCTTCTGAGACAATGTCTTTATCACGTTCTCAAGAATTTCACGAGAGTTCTTGTCACACGTCTGGTCGAAGCACGTGTTCACAGTATCTGTAAACACTGCCCGAAATACCTAACAACCTTTTAAAAAATGTAATGAGATCAATCTACCCTGATTTTTTTTTTTTTTTCTTGAACTGATCCTGATTCTTGGAACTATTTAATACTCATTCCTCACTTAGTAATTCAGTCAAGGACACATTCCCATGTCCATCAAGAAGAATTTTTATAACTGAGATATTAATGAAAATTTTGTTTCAGCAAACTGTCTAGCTTGTCAAACAGCATAGAGAGTTGCACTTAAAAGTTTAGAGAAAAGAACAGTTTGAATAAAAAGAAAGACTTCGAAGAGACTGTTTTTTCAGATGATCAGATATCTAACAGGACATTAAATGAGGGGCGCCTGGGTGGCTCACTCAGTTAAGCCATGACTTCAGCCCATGTCATGACTTCATGGTTCATGAGTTCAAGTCCCACATGGGTTGAGCTTGAGCCCCGCTTGGGGTGAGCACGAGCCACACTTCTCTCTCTCTCTCTCCCTCTTTCTCTATGCCTCTCACTCACTTGCGTCCTCTCTCTCTCTCTCTCTCTCTGCCTCTAAAAAAAAAAAAAAAAAAAAAAGACACTAAATGAGATTTTTCTTCCTGTTGCCCCAATTTCAACTAAAGTCCCAAGATGGAGTACAAGTGATAAAGTGCCCCACAATATTCTTTTTTTTTAATTTGTTTGTTTGTTTGTTTGTTTTAGTTTATTTATTTTGGGAGAGACAGAGAGAGAGTACCATCAGGGAATGGGCAGAGAGAGAGGAGAGGGAGAATCTCAAGCAGGCACCTGTCAGCACGGAGCCCAGTGCAGGGCCCAAACTCCCAAAACTATGGGATCATGATCTGAGCCGAAATCAAGAGTTGGACGCTTAACCGACTGAGCCATCCAGATGCCCCCAACAATCTTGCATCTGGACTGTCTTTGCAGAACTTTCTTAGGAGGTGGCCTCAAACGACCATCAGCAGTCTGGCAACTGTCTGTAGTCTATATTTGAGAAAATTGGAATAATAAAGAAAGGAAACACTAGTGGGTGAGGCTGTCTTGACACAGAGTTGTCAGACTGCTGTGTCATTTCTCTCTCGTGTCTCCCAGAGTTGGCAGCAGGAGACGGGAGACATGGGGAGAGAGTGGCTGGGAAGCATCAGAAGGGGTTGAAAGAAAAAAAAAAAAAAAACCCAGGAGAGTGCATTGTCATGGAAACCAAGGGAAGAAACTGTTTCAGGGAAAAAGGAGTAGGCAGCCTCTTCAGGTGCCTCAGAGAGGTTAAGCTAAGGAGTGAAGGCATTTCTCGAATTCAGCAATAAAGGGACACCGACTTCCTTGATTAGAGCAGTTTCATTGCAGCAGTAGGAGTGGATGTGAGAGGGCAGTAGGTAAAGCGCTAATGACAGAAAAGCCAGACAGTTTTTTGAATTAGGCTGTGCAAGGGGAGAGAGAGAGAGACTGGCCAGTGAAAGTAAATGTGAATTCCAGGGAAGAATGTTCAAGATTTTAAGTTATCAGTACAGGGGCGCCTGGGTGGCTCAGTCAGTGGAGCGTCTGACTCTTTTGATTTCAGCTCAGGTCATGATCCCAGGGTGGGGGGATCAAGCCCACGTCGGGTCCACACTGAGCATGGTGCCTGCTTCGGAGCCTCTCTTTCTGTGCCCTTCTACCCTGCTCCCCTGTGCTCTCTCTCTCTCTACCTCTGTCTAAAATTAAAAAAAAAAAAAAAAAATGATCAGTATAAAGCACTCCAGAAAAATCAACCTGTAGTTTTATATGTGTTCATGGGAGATCCCACCCTGCAGTGTGGCAAAGTCGTGAGCCTTGAGGAGAGCTATATGTATACACACCTCAACATTGTAATAATCTTTAAAACAAAGACCACAGTCCATTTGTTTAAACCCTGCTGCATTAAACAAAATAAAAATAAAACAGATAAGGAACCGGTGTATCTCTCAAAATTTGAAATTCCTAAAATGTCCAGTGTATGTAACTGTCAAATACTTTATCAACGTTTCTGAGAAGCCTAGGATTGTTTCACCTAAACCAGAGACACAATTTGCATCTTTGAAATGGTCCTAGGTGAGCCCAGTAAAATAAAATGCATGACCACATACACGTTGATATGATCACTGACGATTAGATTATTCATCAAGTCAGTCTCAGACAAGTTTCTAAACTGTGCTGTGTAACTAGATACGACAGAGAAACTTTCCAACGAAAATTTTATATAGTGTCATTTCAATCAAATGAAAATAATGAAATTAAGAATACATATTGTTAGCAGGATAATCACACAGAAAGTCGTGACACCAAGGCTCTTCTTTCCAAGAAGCAACTTTATTCCTGCCAGCACCGCTCAGTTGGGTTTGTACCCGAAAAACTGAGCCCCAAATGCCATGTGGTGTAGTTTTTTTTATATATTTTTTACTACTTTGTCTGCCATATATGGTAACATACAAACATGTAGTCTGATGAAGCGGTCTCATGTTACAAGGTCATGAGGGATGTTATCACATATGTGTATAACCAGGTTGCCTTGAGGTTTTCTTTTTTTTTTTTTTCTTTCCTTAGGGAGGGGACCCTACCACAATATCACTGGGGGTGCCTGACTGGCTCAGTCGGTGGACTGAGTATCACTGGGGGTGACTCCTGATCTCTGGGTTGTGAGTTTGAGCCCCATATTGGACGTAGAGATTACATAAAAGAAAAAAAAAAAAAAAAGAATACATATCACTATCGCGAGAGGAGGAAGAAGCATGTTATGATGTGGGTCCTGTAGAAGGGGAGGGGTCAGGGCACACATGAAGGGTTAGCTCTCGCTGAGTTCGAAAGCATTTGATTTTCTCTGGTGCTTTCAACTCTGGGGCTGGCCTAAGGCCTCTCTCCAGCATGGCTGTCCAGTGTTTATTCCAAAGCGTTTCAGTTAGCCAGTTCGAGAAGAGGCTCACGCTTTCTGGTTTCTATTCCTTCTTTCATGGGGCCAAATAAATAAATAAACCAAGCCTTGAGGAGTCAATAGCCAGGGAAACGTGGAAGAATCAGGATCGAGAATCTCTGAAGCAGGGAAAGAAAACAGGTAACAGATACTAACATTACAGAGGAAAAGAGACAACCGTTTATGGATAAGTTAGAAGGAATAAAGTAACAGCTACTGTGAAGTTTGGGAACTTGGTGGCAAGCAACTGAAGGATTTTTCATGCATTGACTTGAATTTCAATGTGAAGCCAAAGGCAAGGTTGTCACCTGTGAACGGGGAGCAGGAAGTATGGTGGGAGGGGGTTTAAGAGAACAGACTTTAAAAAAATAAATAAAACCTGCCATGGAGAATGTGGCAGGGAAACTAGTGATAAGAGCACAAGATTGTAGACCTGTCGAGACTTGGACAGAGACCAGGAAGGTGAAATGTCTCCAAATGCATGGGTCTGGGGGCTCCCAGCAGCCGCCCAGGCTGTGCAAGGCACAGAGGAGGTGGTCCAGGATACAAATGGCAGCCAGGATACAAGGAGTAACCTGGAGGGTGTTAGCAAGACAGGAGTTGATTGGAGTACCTGTAACTCAGCAAATCCTTGTTAACAGAGAAAGAAAAACACCAGACACCTAATAGTCGCCCCTCTTCCCACCAGACATAATAGCCACGCCTCACCGACTTTCAGTTACAAATCTCTCACCGTTTTCTCCCCTTCCGTCCCCTGCCACTATTGTCACCACACGGTCACCAGCCTCCCAGAGCTTCCCCTACCCACCATTGATCACGGCAGTGAGAAATCTTTTCTTAAATACCAAAACTTGCCTTCTTGACTCACTGTCTTTCAGTAACAGGCCAACATGGCCAACACAAAGGGGCAGAGCTGAGGCAACACTGATCGTTCTCTGGGCCTCTCAGAAAACACGGAGCTGCTCCTTTGGCCACATACGTGTGAATCTACAAGAAAGATGATGTGGTCCCCACAAATGTTACCAGGGCAAAACAGGAAGTGTGCAGCCGCACCCAGCATGCTCTTGGCATCGTTGTAGACAAAGCAAGTGAAGCACAAGGTTCTGGCCAAGAGCATCGCTGTGCATATGGAGCACACAGAGCACACGAAGAGCCAAGAGAGCTTCCTGACACATATGACGAAAAATGATCAGAAAAAGAAAGAAGCCGGGGCGCCTGGGTGGCTCAGTCAGTTAAGTGTCCAACTTCAGCTCAGGTCATGATCTCATGGTTCGTGGGTTCGAGCCCCGTGTCGGGCTCGGTGCTGACAGCTCAGAGTCTGGAACCTGCTTCGGATTCTGTGTCTCCCTCTCTCTCTCTGTCCCTCCCCACTCGCACTCTGTCTCTCTGTCTCTCTCTCAAAAATAAATAAACATTTTAAAAAATTCTTTTAAAAAAAAGAAAAAGAAAGAAGCCAAGAAGAAAGCTACCTGGGTTCAACTAAATCACCAGCCAGAGGAGCACGCTTTGTGAGAAGCAATGGAAAGGAGTTTGAACACCCGGAACCCACTCCCTATGAATTCATGGTATAATAGGCATTCAAAACAAAGCAAACAAACAAAAACTCTGAACTATAAAAAAAGAAAAGAAAAAACCCTATACTTACCTTGCTTTTTCCTGCTCAGAATCCTTCAATGACGTGTGATCCAGGATCTTAGCTAAAGATCAAGGTACTTCAAACACACGGCCTACGAGACGGTTTTGTTTCTCCCACCCCACGAGCCCTCTAATCTGACGTGCCCCAGTGAGTAAACATGTCCCTCTCAAATGTGCTGCCCAGATCCTAGACACCAAGATGGGATTGAACATGCAAGGAGATTACCAGGGAGAGAAAATAAAGGAGACAGCGGAGGCAGGGGGAGCAGGGGAACCAGAATGCAGTCTGCCGCCCAGGGAAGGGCAGAGGGGAGCAAGGTGGGGGGAGTGCCCGGACCTCCAAGCAGCCTCTGGAAGGGGTGACAGGCTGCTGGGGAGTCCTGGAGCTGAAAGCGCCTTCCAGGCATCCTGTGTCTCCCAGGGAAGGGCCAGCCTTCATGACCACGCTGTGGTCGGTCACTGGCTGGCAGCAGCCCGTGCAAGCACAGTTCAGAGCAAACACGGGTGAGGAATTTCAACCTATGGCAGCTGGACCCTTGGTTTCTCTCTCTGTCGCTGGAGTGTCTGTGAGGTGCACTCTTAGGACCACTTTTAGCTAATGTCCCAAATCCTTATTAAAGTGGCACACGCCATATAAACTCTGACCTTCCCTTACCGCTCCAGCTTAACCCAGCCCTGTTTCTTCTGCTCCAACTATATCAGACTTCTCTCAAATCCAGGAACACATCATGCTTACACTTTATTAAGACTTTATACAGGGGCGCCTGGGTGGCGCAGTCGGTTAAGCGTCCGACTTCAGCCAGGTCACGATCTCGCGGTCCGTGAGTTCGAGCCCCGCGTCGGGCTCTGGGCTGATGGCTCGGAGCCTGGAGCCTGTTTCCGATTCTGTGTCTCCCTCTCTCTCTGCCCCTCCCCTGTTCATGCTCTGTCTCTCTCTGTCCCAAAAATAAATAAAAAACGTTGAAAAAAAAAATTTTTAAAAAAAAAAATAATAAAAAAAAATAAAAAAAAAAAAGACTTTATACATTCCAGACGTGTGCCTGGCTGGCTCAGTTGGAAGAACACGCAACTCCTAATCTCAGGGTTGTGAGTCCAAGCCCCACGTTGGGCATACAGCTTGAACACACACACACACACACACACACACACACACACACGGGTACCTGAGTGGCTCAGTTTGTTAAGCGGTTAAGCGTCCAACTTCAGCTCAGGTCATGACCTCGCAGTTCATGGGTTTGAGCCCTGCATCAGGCTCTGTGCTGACAGCTCAGAGCCTGGAGCCCACTTTGGATTCTGTCTCCCTCTCTATCTGCTCCCTCCCCTGCTCGAGCTCTCTCTCTCTCTCTCTCTCTCTCTCTCTCTCTCTCTCAAAAATAAACATAAAAAATAAAATTGAAAGTTAAACACACACACACCCTTGAAGGCTTTATACATTCTGGATCCCCCACCAGGAAGGCTCATCCTGATCCCACCGCCATCTCTGCTCAGCTATTTTCTTTACTAAGTCTTTACTCACGTCTTCACTTAAACACCATCTCCTCAACCCCCCTGCCGATATCCCTCAGACTGGATCATATGCCCCATTACGTGCTCCTGTGATGGCCAGTTCTCCGATGTAGAAGAGGTCAGAGGAGTAAGCATCTGTCTAGTGTCTTGACTTTGCTGCCGGATGAAATAGCCGCGTGACAGCTGGACCCGTCTGTCTCACTCACCCCTGGCCCCCAGGGCCTAACGCATGGTCGATGCTCGAGAGATACGCAATAAACCATCTTGACTGACTGCCTGGCAAAAGGAGATCAGGTAGAAGGGGGTTGCCAGCAAGAAATCAGGGCAGTCACAATCCTAGAGTGCCAGCTAAGGTTGAGGTTTAGGAGAAAAAATTTAGGGAGAGACCTAACACAGGAGGATTGGAATAGAAAGTCAAATAAAATGTTTTGCAAAGAAAAATCAAAGCAAAGATCATACTAACAATGTGACCATTGCTGAACTGGGTGTGAATCTAGGACATAACTATAGATATTTTTCTTTTTCTTTTTCTTTTTTTTTTAAACTATAGATATGTTTCAAAGAACATGGCACCTGAAGGCTGTATCAGTCAGGTTTAAATTTAGCTGCATATACCAAGGAACCTAAATTTGAAGCTCTATCCATCAGGGATCCTAGCATGAAAACAGATGGTACATTGAAAAGCCTTTTACTAAAACAAGGTTTAAGGGGAGCACTGGTATAGAGGTGCGACAGGATCAAGGAAACCAATTAGGAATGGGTGGGGAAGCTCCCTGGGGTCACCAACACTGGGAAGCCATGACCACCTCTAGGCTGAAGAGACAGTGGAGGGATGGTGTTACTGGAGCCCATCAAGAGCTGGTGCCACAGAAGAGGGGCCACTGGGCAGGAGCTCTGGCCACAGAGGAACAGAGGCTCCGCTAGAACTGAGACAATGCAAGCAGTGTGGAAACAGAAAAAATAATCGTTCTCTTCTCCCACACTGATCTGCCAAGTGCCTCAACTGGCCAAATCCAACCAGAAGCCAGAGGGTAAGGGAGCCTCCTAGGGCACAGTTCATGGAAGACAGGGTACAGAATGGATCTTGGGTGGGGGGGGCAGGGGCGGCAAGGGCTGTGAAAGGCTGTGAAAGGAAAATAACCAACACAACAGCTTATTTATCTCACATGTAGCAGATCCTGATGCAGGTGCCTTAGGACTAAGATGCCAGCTCCATGGTCTTCAGGAACCCAGGCTCCTTCTATCTTTCTGATCTATCATCTTTAAGAGCTGGCTTCCTTCCCTACAGTCAGGCACGGTCCAAGATGGCTTCTGGTGCTTCCGATAACCATTCTGATTCCAGGAAGGAATAAGGAGAAAAGGGAGAAGGCCAAAAGGTGCCTTCCATTTGAGGAGTTCCCCAGTAGCCCAACCCAAGTTCTTCCCTTGACGAGTTCCCTAGTAGCCCAACCCAAGACTTCCACAGACACCTCATTAGCTACCCATCGCTGCAAGGGAGACTGGCAAATGTATGCAATATTTTGGCTGGGCGTGTTGCTTTCCAGAATGAAATCATGGGTTTTATGAGGGTAGAATGCATATTAAGTAGGCCCTCCTTGAAACAATGATTGAAGTAACATTGCTAAAGACGGACTGAGAGATGGTATGAATTTTCAGAGGGAAAACAGGTTTTTTTTGCCTCATAGATCAACTTTACAACCTAATATCCAGTTAGGTTTCCACAGGTTCCTGTAATTCATAATCTTCCTAGACTACAAAGACCATCTTCTTAGTCACATCATTCTCAAAGAAGGTCTGTCAGTTAGTGAGTGACCGGTTTCCTTAGTTGATTGAAATGAATCATAACTTCCAGCTGATGAAAGATGAAAACTCTTCGTTCATTCGCTCAGTAAACGCTTATCGTGTGCTTACTACGTGCCAGGTACCAATCTAGATGCTGAGATACAGCAGCGAGCGAAATAGAAAAAAAAATCTCCATCTTCATGGAGCTTACCTGCTAGCAGGGAAAACAGACACTAAATATGATACATAAATATATGTTTGTTGGTCCTAAGTGCCATGAAGAAAACTAAAGCTGGAAAGGGGAAAAGGAGTGTTAGGTAGGAGGTGCGATTTCCCACAGTCAGTAAAGACGTGAGAAGACCAAATAAGAGTAAAACCCTACAAGAGGGCGTGCTTTGCAGGTAACAGGGGAGAGAATAGCAACAAGTGGAAGAGGTAGTTCTCGGAGAGGGTAGAGCAGGCAGAATAAAAACTCCCCCAAAGATGTCAATGTCCTCATGTCAAGAACCTGTGAAAACGTCATGTGGCAAAGATTGCTGATTAGCGGACTTTAAAACGGGGAGATTATTCTCGCTTCTTGGGTGAGCCCAATGTACTCACCAAGGTCCTTAAAAGTAGAAGAGGGAGGTGTAAAATGATGTCAGAGGGATGCCATGTGAGGACTCAGCCCGCCATTGCTCGCTTTGAAAATGGAGGAAGGGGCCACAAACTGGGGAAAGCGGACAGCCTCTAGAACCCGGAAGGGCAAGGAAACAATTTTCCTCTGTAGCCCCTGGAAAGGAATGCAGTCCGGCCAACACTACGATTCTAGCTCAGCAAGATCTGTATCAGACTTCAGACCTACAGGACTGTAAGATAATAAGTGTGTGTTGTTTGAAGCCACTATTTATAGTGATGTGTTACAGCAGAGCTAGAAAACTAATACACACGGAAACACAGCAGTATGTTAAGAGGAAATGCAAAGAGACATCACTGAAACAGAGCGGACAAAGGAAGGAGTGGAATACTTGCACTTGGAGAAATAATTGGGAAGCCGATCACGTCGTTTCTTGTTGGTCATCTTAAGGATGTTGACTTACACTCTGAGAGGAAAGGGGAAACATCACAGTTTCCAGCAGAGCTGTTACATGGAAAATACACTGAGAGCGCAAGGCGGAAGGAGTAAGACGGACCAGAAGGCTACGCCGGTGAGTTGAGCAAGACACAATGCCTTGTACCACGCAGTAGCACTGGGCTGTGTGAAGTGATCGGATTCTAGACACATTTTAATGGCTGAGTTGACAAGATTTTCCAAAACATTGGATATAGAATATGAAAAAGAAGAGTCCAGCATGATTCCAAGCATTTCGGTCTAAGCAACTGGAGTTGCAAGTAATTGAAATGGGCAGGAAAGCAAGAATAATAATAATAATAGGTGTGGAGGGAAGACCAGGAACTCAGTGTTGGACACGTCAAGCCTAAAATGTCTAATACACATTCCACTGGATTATATTGTTGTTCAAAATCATTCACTCCCTTTCCAGTTGATGGGGTACACTCCCTTGTCACATTGACCTTGGTCTTGGCCACATGACTTGCTTTGGCCAATAGAATGTGAGCAGATGTGACATATGCCATGTCTAGAGGCATCAAAAATTTTCACCTGCCATCTTTTTCTCTCTGCTACAAGAGAATAGCTCAGACCAGATGGAGGTGATACCTTCAGCCAGTCTGAGGGGTCTGAGAATGAGAAGACAGGGAGAGAAGATCCATCTATGGAACAAAGAAAATCTGAACCCAACCCATAGCCTGGAGCTGAGATGCAGGCAAATCCATGAACAAGCCATAAATGGGTGTCAGTGCAAGGCACTGAAATTTAGGGGTTATTTGCTTTTAAATTAATGCAGTCTAGAGTTTAGGGGAGAAGTCTAGGCTTATATATATTATAATATATATATTATATAAATATTATATTTCTAATATATTAATATAATATATTATATTATATAAATATATATATTTATATATATATTATTATATATATAAATTATATAGGATATATTATATATATATTTATATATATATTATTATATATATAAATTATATAGGATATATTATATATATATTATATAATATAATTATATATTATATAATTATATTATAATTATAATATAATATATATAATTATAATTATAATTATATATATTATAATTATAATATAATATATATAATATATTATAATTATATAAATTTATATTTTATATAATTTTATAATAATTATATAAATATATATTATATAATTATTATATAATTATATGATAATTATAATATATATATAATATATATTATATATATAATATTATATATATATAGGATGAGATCACCAAGACAATGAGTACAGATGAAACAAAGAGGATCAAAAGCTGAGCAGTGGGGCACTCCATTGTTAAGAGAATGGGGCGATGAAGGAGGACCCGCTAAGGAGGGATTGAGAAGGAGTTAGCCAGTAAGGTAGGAGGAAAAACTGGAACATGCGGTGTTCTGGAAGAGGGAGCGATCACTATATCAAATGCTATTAACCACTTAAGTATGATAAGGACTGAGAGATGACCACTGGTTTTAACAGACGGTGGTCATGGTTTTAATGGAGTGATCAAATGGAAACATCACTCTTTGGAATCACATCCACTTAGTCATTCAATAACTGTATCTTGACCATCTACTATGCGACACACTATTCTAGACATTGGGTACATGCCAGTGAAACACACACCCCCTGCCTCCCCACTTCTCCTCCCTTAAGAAAACACCTGTGCCTTTAAAAAGCTTAGATTGTAGTGGGAAGAGACACACAAACAAAAAGCATAATAAATGGGTCAGAAGGTGATAAATGCTATTAAAAAAAAAGAATACTGCAGGGAAAGGGAAATCAGAAATGCCTGAGGGGCTGCAATTTAAATAATGTGGTCAGGGTAGGCTTCATAAAGAAGGTGACATTTGATTTATAGCTTGAAAGAGCTAATCCTCTGATCCAAGAGGCTCTCCAGGATTTTACTTCTCTCAATGTCCTCGCAGTTTACAGCCCTCAGCTGGCATTAAGGAATCGAGAAATCTGTAAGACCTGTGACTCTAGAGGCTGCCTGAAATGTTAACTAGCTAAAGAAATAAACCAAAAGTAAAAACCAAGATTCAGTCTCCACTTATTTCGCCATTACCTTTAGAACAATCCAATCAGTACTGCGATCTATCAGAAACACCAAAGAAAAGTTATTTCCTATTAAGTCTAATGAAAGTTCATAAAGCATTACTAAGACAAAAAAAGAAATCTATCAATATTAGATTATTTAAAACTAAATTAAGTATATTTAGCTGCTCACAGAAGAGGCTAAATTAAGCAGGGATGTTAAGAACACCAGCTTTGGGAAGTTACTTGACACAGACCTGGAGTTAACTTTGTTGTTTCACAGGAGGCAGACAAGGGCCAAATAAGGCCTTTTCTGCTCAATCTCAGGAACATGGTTCTGCGACTGCTCACATCTAAATGAACCATACACACTGAGTCTCCAGATACACCTCGCTCCTGGGATAACCAAAAATGAGTAATAAGTAACAAAATCACTTCACACGTTGTTTCCAGTTTTAATTCATTTATTGAAATACAGTGTGAGGGGCCAATCACCAGGCACCCATTCATTAAGGTTTTAAGTGGAGAAAAAAGAGCTTTGGTGAAAAAGTCTAGTCGAGCATGGTCTAACAGAACTGTCTCCAATGACAGAAATGTTTTAGAACTGGTGCTGTCCAGTAGATTAGCCACTAGCCACGTGTGGCTACTGAAAACTGGGGCTGTGGCTAGTGCAACTTAGCGAGTGGATTTTTAAAACTTTGTTAATTTAGGGGCGCCTGGGTGGCGCAGTCGGTTAAGCGTCCGACTTCAGCCAGGTCACGATCTCGCGGTCTGTGAGTTCGAGCCCCGCGTCAGGCTCTGGGCTGATGGCTCGGAGCCTGGAGCCTGTTTCCGATTCTGTGTCTCCCTCTCTCTCTGCCCCTCCCCCGTTCATGCTCTGTCTCTCTCTGTCCCAAAAGTAAATTAAAAAAAAAAAAGTTGAAAAAAAAAAAAAATTTAAAAAAAAATAAAATAAAAAAATAAAACTTTGTTAATTTAATTTGAATGGCTAGTGGCCACTGGACTGAATGACACAGTTCCGGAGGCCTTGATTCTAAGCAATTTTTGTACTGTTGCCCTTTCTTTCCAGAAAGGATTTTTAAGGGGCCTTCTATTTTTGACATTCTCTAATTCTAATTTTTTTAATCTTAACTACCTAAATCATCTTAAACAAGATTACCTTCATTGTAAATGTGTGAAAGATGAAGTGATTTTTGCCAACGGTCCAGGATAAAGGTTAGTTCTAATGATCCAGGTATTTTCTTTTCACATTTTGATATTTGATTTTCTGAAAGAAATCCCCAAAGGAACAGGCATCACAAATGCAAACCACAGTATGATGTATAGTATACTAGGTGAAAAAGAAACTGAGTTCTCCCACAACTGGCTCATTTGTGTCTCTGACCTGCCGAACTACCAGCACATTCGCTCAACATTTAACAGAGAGGTAACGGGGAAGGCCCTGTACCGGGCATTAGGAATACAAAATGTCAAAAAAAAAAAAATAATCCCTGCCCTTAAGGAGAGTGTAATTCCATCATACAGTTTCGAAAGTACAAGAGCCTGGCAAGTTCTCCGTACCCCACATCTGAGCAATTTCTTGCCAACAAGATCATCCTTGCTAAATGCTAACACTGCAGTCCAACAAAGCTCTGTTTTCATCTGGCTCTGCCCTCCCCACCACACACCTGCCGAGGCAGTATTGCCTTTGAAGAGTTGAAAGCTTTCTTCCCTGACCCACATAAGAAGCACCTCTGACCTGGAGGGGTGCCTGGGTGGCTCAGTCAGTTATATTCCAAATGAGCACATCTCCACAAGCCAGGAACTCCATTTACTTCGACAACTTTCTGATTTCCTTTCTTTTGGGTGTCATGATAAATTTTGAAATCTTCAGACTCCTATTTAGCATCTTGTTAACTGAAATGACGTGTAAACCAAGAAAACTAAAAGTGCCAACCAAAGTACTTGCTCCAACCTCAAAATAGAGTTCTAATAACAAAAACCTTCAACTTGACTATTTTAATTTTTTTTTTTTAACGTTTATTTACTTTTTGAGACAGAGAGAGACAGAGCATGAACGGGGGAGGGGCAGAGCAAGAGGGAGACACAGAATCTGAAGCAGGCTCCAGGCTCTGAGCCAGCAGCCCAGAGCCTGACGCGGGGCTCGAACTCGCGGACCGCGAGATCGTGACCTGAGCCGAAGTCGGACGCTTAACCGACTGAGCCACACAGGCGCCCCTAAACTTGACTATTTTAAACATTTTTCTTTTTAGGTAAAATCATCTTTCGAACTTTAAAATAGCAATTTTGAATAAGCTTTCTCACATCGCTTAGATAATTTGCTACAGGTATTTTCTTAAAACTGTCAACGAAGGCAAATCCAAATATGCGTATCAGCTTTAAGCGAAATCATAAAGTGGGGCACCTGGGTAGCTCAGCTAGTTGAGCGTCTGACTTTGGCTCAGGTCGTGATCCCGCCGTTCTTGGGTTTGAGCCCCACCTCAGGCTCTGCACAATGAGGAGCCTGCTTGGGATTCTCTCTTCTCCCCCTCTCTTTCCCCCCCACCCAATAAATAAATAAACTTAAAAAAAGATTTTTTTAAAAAAAATAAAGGGAAATCATTAAGTTTTTAGCAACAGCAACAGAAAACGCCTGTTACCTCTTCTGTAATGTTTGTATCCCCAAAAGCTATAATA
Source organism: Neofelis nebulosa (assembly GCF_028018385.1). Taxonomy (NCBI): domain Eukaryota; kingdom Metazoa; phylum Chordata; class Mammalia; order Carnivora; family Felidae; genus Neofelis; species Neofelis nebulosa. The sequence continues at coordinate 129,221,590 of NC_080787.1, read as the reverse complement.
AAACATTAGTACTTCCTACACTACGCATCACAGAAATGCTTAAAGTCCCAATTTCAAAAGAATAAGAATCACAGCCCATATCCTGCCTACACAGACACCAGATTAAAGACATCTGGAAAATAATTGAGATTTCAACACAGTTCTTCCAAAAGCTCTTGCTTCTCCGCACACAACGTACTACATATGCATTAATAAACCTGACAAAAATGTAAATGAGATATGCCCGGCGTGAAATTTCTTTCGACTTTTTTCGGACTAATAAAAATCATAATCTAAAAAAGCAAACCTTGTAAGCCAAATGCTTTGTTAAGAAATTCTATTAGTTCTCTTAAAAAGGGTCTACACTTAAACATTCATTTCAGTGTTAGGGGAGATCACCAATGAACACAGCAATTCTCAGCAAGAACGATCTTAGGTGTACATAACCTCAAGGAGCTTGTCATCTCTCACAGGATGACACTTCAAAAGTGTCATCTCTTATTGAAAGTCTTTAAAAGACTTTTAAAGACTCTTATCGAAGTCTTTAAAAGATTTTCACAGCTACTGAAGATAAGCCTTCTGAATAGTCACTTTTTTTTTTTTAGCAAAAAAGCATGTGTACATAGTGCGTGCTCAATAAACAGTGTGTGCTCAATAAATGCTGAATTAAATAGCATTTAGCAAGCCAACCTTGTCATGAGAAAGACAAATTTTAGTGACATAGTCACAGCCATTAAACACCAGGGATCAAAGGCATCTGGTATAAATGCTCCTGTTTTAAAGAATTAAATGGGATCATCACTGACTTGCTCATTTTAATAACTTCATTCTTTTTTTTTTTTTTTTACTACATTTTGGGAGTTCTTCATAGATTCTGGATGCAAGTCCTTTTCTTCTAGTCTGTAGCTCATCTTCATTCTCCTAATATCTTTGAGAAGCCTTAATTTTAAGAAAGTTCAACTTGGGGCACCTGGGTGGCTCAGTCGGTTGGGTGTCCGACTTCGGCTCAGGTAGTGATCTCAGAGTTTGTGGGTTCAAGCCCCACGTAGGGCTCTGTGCTGACAGCTCAGAGCCTGGAGCCTGCTTCGGATTCTGTGTTCTCCCTCTCTCTCTGCCCCTCCCCTGCTAATTCTCAGTCTCTTGAGAATGAATGTTTGAAAAAATTGAAGAAAAAAAAAAAAGTGTAGACACTTCTAAAAAATGGCATTTTCCCAACTCTGCCATCGCCAAAGACCACCCCCGACCTAACATGACTGTATCCTGCTCTGAAAGGTTATGTCTATGAGGTAAACAGCACTTATTAGATAATAATTCATTTGTGCTCTCATATATTATTCATCTGAGACATAGGCTACTGCTAGTGTTTCTGAGCACGAGATAACCAAGGTTGCCAAAACTCCTGCCAAGAATAAATTGACCTTTTAGATATCCTGTGCAGTGTCACGGTGGGCAAGGTTACAACTCCATTAAGCTTTTTGAAATATTCACAGTAGCCCCCAGGACTGCCACCATTTTGCTCCCTGCCCAAACCACTCTCTTCTTAGAGCCATGGGCTTCTAGAGCCTCAGACAAACCCTAGCCTAGGGGCTTCACCTCAGCTTTACTTTTTTCATCAACCACATGCTGGGTCAACAGAGCTTCAGAAAAATGTGTGATTTGTTAATGGGATAAAAACAACAAGTATAAGGCACTGATTGCCAACCCATGGTTGCGCAATAATTTGGAATACCACTAATTATTAGCTCAAGAGATAGCCCCTGTACCGTGAAACATCTTAAGTCTCTAAAAGAAACATGTAACCAGCATTTTCCTCCCCAAGGCTGTGTGGGATACAGTACAGTGTTCAGGTTTAGCAACTTAAGAACTCCCAGATACCAGAGCTTCGGACAAAATAGTGAGCAACTGAAAATGAAACATACCAAGAGCAACTGTTTGAAAAGTTAGTCAAAAAGGAAAACCGTACCCAAACTGCAGAGACCAATGCTATCAAATCTGACAGCTGGACATATTTGAATCAAAACACAACTCAAAGTCAGATCCCAATGTGAATAAAATGATAGACTCCAAGTGCAGGCTGTTAAAATGTTACCTTACACTCTCAAGCAATGCTCTTACAAAAGGGAACAGAGGTCAAAAAATTAATGCATGAAAAATGAGGCAAACACAATTGCTGATTTCACATATTATTCTTCCCTCTTATAAAAGTGTTTGGTTTTTTTCTTCTTTCTAAAAATAGGGGGTGATTTCAAACATGCTTGTCACCCTTATACAAGGGCCCAGTGAAACCTTCCAGAATTACTCCCATTTTAGCACCTGTGCAGCCAAAGTGAGGGCTACTATACATTTTAAATCTAATGCCTTGTGAAAACAAACCCAAAGTTATCTCTCACCTGGAAACAAAGTACCCACCCATTGATCTCATTTGGAAGACCAGGGAGAGGAAACCCAGACTTAATATTCTCGGCCACTGACTATGTGAACTTATTATATAGATGTAAATTCTCTGGGTCTCCATTTCTCTCTAAAATGAGTACAACAGTCAATGCAACTTAACAAACATACACTATTGAGTATACAATCAAAAATATAGCCTTTGCTTCAAATTCTGGCATCTCTAAATTCTAGACTTTTATGGCTATGCGTTTTCACTTTTGGGTTTATGAGAAATGTGACTAGCTGGCTCTAAATGTGACTTTAAGATATGATCTAAATTTTCAATCAAGTGTATCAGAACCCCTTGGCTATGGTATCTATCACCAGGAAATGGTGCAATGGTGGCCGATTCCATTTGTTGAGCACCAACAAATGTAAAGAGTGTTGTTCTACTGAATTCCATAAAACAAAGTGCTTTGTTAATCTTCCTTTTGCTGTCCCTGAGGCTTAGCAATGCCAGAACTATCTTCAAAGGTATTTTGTATTCATCAAATAAGATTTATCCCAACTATGGTCAGTTAACATGAAAAGAACACAAGCTCCAAACAGCTTTTTATTCTTCCAAAATTTAATGCTTTACTAGAGAAACAGCCTGAATAATTAGCAATCTGATTGCTAAAATTAAGTAAAAACAATATAAGATTTAAAGAAATGGCAACCACTACAAACAAGATTCTTCTTCCATTAACCTTAATTCTATCTGATTGCTAAAATTAAGTAAAAACAATATAAGATTTAAAGAAATGGCAACCACTACAAAAAAGATTCTTCTTCCATTAACCTTAATTCTAATCAGTCACTGTTTAGCTGTTTCTACCACGGTGAGAACCGTATTTTTCTTACAATTGCTAAGGAATTTTGTTGGCATAAATTACACCAGTAGAAACCACAATATCCTTGGGCCTTGGGCCCTTATGTAAAATTTATGCCTATGATGTCTGTAGTAAATAAATGGTAAGACAGGCCTTTGAATCCACCAGCAGACTGGACACAGTTTCCTCACCCACATTTCCACATCTTATCCTGTGTTCTAATGTTTTTGAGGATTCCAACCCATTGGCTGAGAATATTTGAAAGGGACAATGAGATTTAAAAGATAAAAGATACCTGACCACAGTGCATAAACTCAGCAAGAAGTTTAATTACGACTCAGTTTTCATTTCTTTACAATAAAGAAGCACATGACCAAGTCTTTTCATTATGAAAATTGGTATAGGCCTGGGAACCAAAGAAAAATCTGCAGAATAAGATTATCTACCTATTCAGTAGAATTCCCTCTAACCAGAACCAGAACTGTGGACTATCCATACGGAACCAACCTTGTGATTTTACTGTAGAGGTCAGCTACATGCGACACACTGCCATCACACAGCTTTCTAAGTTTGAAGTTTTCATCAGCCGAAACAGTGATTGTGGGATGGCCACCTGAGCAGTGATCAAAATCCCAGGTCTTCCCTATGATCTCTTCTGATCAAACAACCCCAAGCTCAAAAACCTTGAATCCCAAATAAAGTGACACACCGAAGAGAGATACAATGTTAGTTTCTGAAATTTTATTATTTTTAATACATACATGTCACAAACAGAAACCTTCAAACACCACACACAATTCCATAACCAAATGTTTCAGGTTTATCAACATTCTTTAACTATTTACACTTTCTTCCCCCAACAAAAGTGCAATCCAAGACATCTTGACAAGAAATGTTTACTGACAAGAATATATTTGTGAGCTGGTTTTAATGACGCCCATCCATTATTTTTTCTTTCCATTACCTGGAATAATAACAAAGTCAACAGGACACAGAGATGAGCTGGGTTAGGCAGCATCCTATTAAAGGAACGAAAACACTGAACAGGAGCACTTATTCCTCAAGTCCTCCCCAAACCTCCAACTAAAACTGCTCAAGAGCTGCAACCAGGAGACCAAAGAGGAGAGCTGAGTGGAGGTCCTGATCCGGGCACAGCACAACAGACTGTACATTAAGCGTCAGTCTTACAGGACAAAACAGAAGACTGCAGCAAGTTAGGTCTCACGGTCTGAGAAGTTACATGTCAGCCTATCCGTTAGTTTTAGTATTTCAACACCGAATAATATTCTTTCCTGATGAGGTCATCTCCCCCCAAACAGATACGAAAATACTTTTTATTCTGAAAATAAGCTTCTTTTGCAAAAACTGGAAAGTAAAGACCGGGGAGAGCTCTTTCTTAGAGTGGAATAATTCATCCCACTCCACAATTTCATGGCCAATGTCTATCTTTTCATCAAGCAGCTGATAAACTCAGTATATCTATCACTTGCTTCAGATGCAACCAGAAGAGAGTGGAGAACTGAGTCAGCCTGAAGAGGAAGTAATAAAACCATCAGAAAGAGTTTCTCACTAGAATGAAGCAGGTAACATTTTATTTGTTCCAGGTACAGAACGCTTAAAACTAAATGAATGATAATAAAAAAAAAAAAGAGTTAGAACAGATGAAAACTCACTTTGAAATTACTAATCACTTACAAGTGGTTCATTTTATTGAACACTACTTATCAGAAAAAAAGAAAATGGATCTCTGGTGTGACTAACGTCCTTTAATATCCGAACCACAACAAAAATGGTCATTTTTGACCTATTCCAATTTCCACCAGAGCAGAGTACTCTGACAAAGTGTGGCAAAAATACCAAGGTCAGCAGATTTCCAAAGTAAGATTTATTCTCCACATTGTTGCATACTCGATTATATTTTATTCTCAAATAAGCCAGATTCTCTACTTCAGAGGAGAACGTGATGCCTTAAAGGCAAAAGATACTCTCAGATGATACCTGTGCCTTGACTTTTAACATAACTGCAGCATCCACAGAATCCTAACTTTGTCATCCAAATAAAGGCCAAAAGCAAATTTTATCCAATTACAGGGAAAACTCCTCATCTTACTTTTCAGAGAGTAGAAAACAAATATAAGGAGAAAATACTGAATGCATCAGACACTACACTCACGGTAGTTTTAGACTACTAGGAGCTTGTGAATGTGTAAATGTGTCAATTTTAAGATCCAGAACAACAATATAAGCAGGTTTCTCTACAAAATTTTAGGTGGATTAAAAAACAGCATTACAGACATTTATTTTACTATATGTTTTAAGTTCAGAACTGAAATCCAAATGCTACTCTTAGGATAAGAGAAACCAATTTTTATACTTGGGTATACGAGAGAATCAATGGGGAACCAGTTAATTCACAATTACAGCTTTGTGTATTAAAGACAAATTTGCAAGGGCTATGTCCTATAGACCTTTTAAGTCGCATCAAATACTGTCAGACCAATATCGATTTGCCACTTCTTAAAGGCATTGAACATTTCCCCCTACTGTGAAACATTTTTCAGATCATCAAACACCAAACCAGATGCAGTAAACCCAATTACAATCATCCAAACTGAAAGATAAGAATATTAGTCGATACGCTGGTTCTTTAATGTTGTTATCTCAAACAAAACATCAAATATTTCATACAATAGAATGGAGACTTGCTTGCAATAATAGCTAAATGCTTCTGAGAGGAAAAACAGCTGTCTTTCTGAAGGGGGAAAAAAAAAGGTGTAAACCAAATGAATAACACAAAATGCTCACATAACCCCAAATTTGGCTACCCATGAAACGACTGTATTTTCAGCATTCTATTAGCCTACACGTGTAATACTTGAAATTATCAAATCCATTTTTGAGGGATCATATTCCAATTACAATTCTATACGGGTATGAGGTGCCCGTCTATTTAATCAAGCTCTCATTAACACACGTCCGTATTTTGGAAAGCCCAATGCTCTGATAATCGAGTTACACAAATTACCTTCTTTTTTCACTAACGGTGAAGTATCACGGAGAGCTTCAGAATGATCTCTTCTCAAACATACTGTTACACATTACAACAGGTAATGTTTTGAAAAATGAAACACATTTAAAAAGAAATATTAAAATTCTTTTCCTCATATCCTCAAAAGCAATTTTTTCCTTTCCTTCCTAGGGTCAAACCTATGATTTGGGAAACTCAGCATTAAATGGGTAAAATGTGGCCATAACAGTTTTGTGGAAGGTAAGGCATGGTAACGGTGGCTCTGAAATTCACCAGTTAGGGTCCACGGCTGTGAGATTACCCCTAAGAAGGATCTGACATCAGATGACACCTCGACAGTGCAACCTACATAAATCGACACCCACCCAAATCATGTTATTCATGGATTCTCCTTCAGGGCTCATCTGACCAACCTCAAAGACACAATTCAAATGACAGGGTTCTTTCTGCCTGATCTTGCCCCCTCCCTAGAGTCACTGTGTATCACTTCCAAATTCACTTAGCATATTCTCTGTGACAGGTCACTTACCCACAAATATTTGCAACACCATTAGTTTTCACAGGTCTTATAATTCGGATATAATTTTCAGGAGGACAACTGCTAAGTCACAACAGTGACAGAAACAGCACTCGGGTCTACTTGCAAATAATGTGCAGGTCAGTGCGCAGTGCAGAACACTAAACCAAGACAGACTAATCCACTATCAGCTCCCCAGGCACAGACTCACGTTCACACGTCACGTGTTTTTCCCAAGGCCCCGGGAAGATCTAAAAAGTGGGTCTTGAGACAGTTAACAAGATCGGAACAGGAGTTTCCTTCCAACACCTACCATGCTTTTAGTTTATAACCACATAATCCCTTTGCTAATTTCACCCTATCCTCCCCACCACCTTCAAAGCTGCATGAGAGACGCTTAGTGATGGTGAACCGCTAGCCCAGACTCACAGGATTATCCGTTTGGGCTCCGGTCGTGACCACAGACTAACACTGAGGAGTCAAGAGAGGGCAAGGGGCCAACCCCATGTCAGTGGCACATGTACACAAAGGAACTCTCCTTTAAATTAGAAAAGAAAGTAATGTCACAGAATGTCTCCCTATAAAAGATATGTAATAAAGAAGTAATGTCAATAAAATAGCTACTACTAAAGCAAAGCTTTCATCAATAAGCTTCGAGAACTTTGAAGGAGGAAAATGGCTTCACGAAATGGTAGTCCAGGTTCCCACAGTGCGGACACTGCTGGACATTGCTGTACTCGGAGAAGTACTGCATCCCGATCCGTACGTCTATCACAGGCTTCCCGCAGTGCTTACAGTTCAGGCGGGCCTGGGGGGGGAAACACAGACGTGTGAGCCACGATGCCCTTCTGTCTCACAGCACAATGTCACCCACACCGCGATGCAACACTGCTAGGCCAGAGAAACAGATCGAGAGTTTAGCAAAGCGTCCCTTTCATTGCCAAAAGCAGGTTATGCAAAGCCTAAGACGCATGCTCAACTGCTCATCGTCAGTCCGACGCACTGAGTCTTAACATTTCTCCCTGGGTGTGCACACCGCTAGCATTTCCACCTACTGGTACGAAGCCAACTCCAAACCTGTACTGCCCGAACGTCTGCACTAAAGTTCCCCTAACAACAGGAAACCCCCTCCCCTGGATTGTACCGAGTGGCTGAAGCCAACTTCCCCCATTCAAAGCCTCATGAAGCTTCTGGGAACATGCTGAGTTTAGGTTAAAACTTCATATACATTTCTTTCTGCTCCTTACTGCCCTTGTTTCCTTTGATGTAAAAATAAAATGCCCCCTAAAATACTCAAGGAAAATTAACGATCCAGGAAGAAGTGCTATGTTTATCCTGAGGCTTCTGGGAAACCACCGCACAGCAGATCTTCATTCGTGCCTGGGCCTCTGACAGCACAAGACTAGAGTCTTTCAGCAAAAGGTCCAAGAACTTAAGGGAATAACCAGAAATGATAAATACAACAGACTCTCAATTTAGACTCATTCTAAAAATGTAATAAAAAGTATGATCTCATTTTGCGCTCAACACACTCCTGTGAGGCGTGTGAATTTTAGATGAAGAAACTGAGGCACACAGTGAGAGAGCAACATGGCTAAGACCACAAAGTTAGGAAGCAGAAAGGCTGGGAACTGAACAAAGTAGCTTACTCCAGAGCCCACATGCTTAGTCGTGACATGGACGACCTTCCTGGAGTCTAAGATCAATTCTCTTCTAGCTGATTAATCTCTCTGAACAACAAAAGTGAAATTCTGGGCAAACCTCTCTCTTTAATCATTCTCTTTAATCTGCTGTTCCTTTCAAATAACTAACCATCGCTTATTTTTGGCTCAAAGTCTTATTAGAAGACTTTCCTTGATTCCTTAATACTGTCTAACACTTGTACCTTCCCGGTGAATAAACAGTTGACCCTTGAACAACCCAGGTTGAACTACATGGGTCCTCTTATAAATAACCAGATTTGTTTAAATAAATACAATACAGTATTATAAATGTATTTCCTCTCCCTTATTATTTTCTTTATAATATTATCTTTTCTCTACCTTATTCAATGTAAGAATACAGTATACAATACATGTGATATATAAAATATGCGTTAATCAACTATTTATTTATGTTATCGGTAAGGCTTCTGGTCAGTAGGAGACTATTAGTAGTTAAGCATTTGGGGAGTCAAAAGTTGTATGTGGATTTTCGACTGCACAGGGGATCAGTGCCCTTAACCCCTATGTTGTTCAAGAGTGAACTGTAATTAATTGATATTTTTTTAAAGCCAAAGAGTAATCAAGCATGTTTTCCATTTCACTAGGAGGCCATAAAATAAAAGTCTGAGCTTACAGTTTTAAGGAAGAAATACATAGTGGGTACCAATACTGGGCATGGCAGGATGCCATTCTGCTTTCCTCCCTAAAGATAAGGAAATAATCCCATTGCCTTTCAAGCGTCTAGTAGGAAGAACACCAGACTGGCTGTGACACATTTGTAAAGACCTGGGCAAAAAGGTCTATTCCGTGTGTGGAAAACAAGGAGGCTCAACTAGATCTCCCAGGTCCTTTCCGGCACCAACATTCTATGAGGCACAGGCCCCAAATTCTTTTATTTCCTTATTTCTTTAAAAGAGAACCCTCTCTCGTGTGTGTAAAGAGAGAGAAGCCGCCGCCTCCTGTTTCTCTCATCTCAAAAGCTGCCATCATGGCACGATGGATATTACAAAACGCTACAGTGCAGAACTCAAAGGCTAATGAGATCTCATTTCCAACGCTAGTGGCATTTTAAAATGGAAATGTGGTCAATGTATCAGAATAGCATAAAAGTGGTCAGTCCTATCCGGAATCAAATGACAGGCTACGGATGGCCATCTAGGTCTCTCACGGCCGTGCTTCTCTTCTGAGAACACTAGTAGAGAACAAAGTGTAGCTGAAAAACCCACTCCGCCAACCTTTTAATTCAACCGACACAGGTTATCACAGGATACTCTCTTTATAAAATCAAACCATAATGCTAAAGATACAAAACTACGTAGTAACCAATAAAGTGTGTACTAGTTATTGACATTGAAAGCCAGGCTTGGCCACCAAAGAGCCAAGGAAAATTCTCTCCTACCCATGAATATCAAGGAACTCTAAAACGAGGCTTTCTTTTCCCCAAGCACTTGGAAACAAACCAAGATACTTCCAAGAAATTTCTTTTGTCTGCTGTGTTTCCATGTACTTATTAATATGTTTTCAGAGGCTACCACTTCCCTTTTTCCTGGTGGCAGCTAAGTTTTGGAAAATGCTTCCTCTTACCGGGGCTTTACGGATTACAAATCTTTCATGTTGACCTCCCAACACTGTACAAAGCAGGCAGTTCCTGGGTAACTTTACTATCCCATAGGAAGAAAGCAAAAGAAAATCCTCTCTATTAAAGAAGGGGCTTGAACCCATGAACTATGAGACCATGACCTGAGCTGAAGTCAGACAACTGAACTGACTGAGCCACCCTGGCACCCCTAAGTAATAGCTTTTTTTTCTTACTAGAACCTAAGTATACGTTAATCATACAAACATAAGAAAATAGAGCAAAAGAAAACTTAGGGAACCACTTAGCATCCCACCATCCAGAAACAACCTCTGGTTAACAGGCCAGCAGCTCCCTTTTTACAAATGGAAGCATACTTCCATACATATTATGCTATTTTATAAAGTACCTTTGTGACTTGAAATACTAAAACTCTTTCTTATGAATTAGACATTACTCTACATACCCCTTTGAGTGGCTGCCGAGTATTCCAGCAACAACTCCCTCACACTGGTGAATCAGCCATCATCCCTGGACTCTGGGGAAGTCTTAGGATTGTTCACTTATCTTCCTCCTCCTCCCCCAAGCTAACTACAGCTCTGCCTCTAACTCCTCTACACCGACTACAGAAAAGAAGCCGGAGATCATCCACAGCTCGCTCTGTGGGGCCAATACCAACCTGACAGCACGGAGAGGCGGCCAGGATGTCGTAGGTGTACATGGTGCCCAGCTGGTGCCAGCTGCCGTCCCACCGCGACTTACACTTGATGCAGATGATCTTGTGAACCCCTTCCAGGCAGTCCACGCACACCGCGTACAGGTGCATGAGTCTCCCTGTGCACAGAAGACATAATGCTGAGAGTGGCCGTTAGAAGGGATAAAAAAAGTGGGTTACCCATCAATTATAAACAAACATGTTATCATTCAGATAAAATAAGCAAAATAGGTCCTATTTATCACATATCCCCAAGATGTCCTTTTAGAATAATGATGAATACTAACTATTATCAATGGGATATATATTTGAAGTTGTTTTAATAAATATTGGCTCAATTCACTTTTCCAAAAAGAACTGACAGGTTTCCAATATGGACATCCAAACTCAAATGATCAAGCCACAAATGCTAAAAACTAGCCAATGATGACAGAGGACTTTCTGCTCAGAAGTCTGTGCGTAGCGTGGGGACTGAACCACAACGCTAGTCTGCAGTCAAGGGCTTTCATCCACCAACAGGTCCCATCATAAAAAAAGGCAAAAGTCTGTCTTGATATACTGGTGGCCCAGAATTCTACCACAGCCACGATTACTAGGTTAACTGTCTTTGTCTCCAAAACTGCTCAGCCATCACCATATTTAATTTAGGAACCAGAATTATAGCTCACTTGTAAGTGGTTATTTAAAAGGAGTTCAATGCTTTGTTATTTACTGGGCTCTTCAAAGACACAACCCCATTCTTCCATCACCTATTAACATCTAGTGCTTGAGAAAGAAGTCACCCTTGTTTACACAGAAGGGTTAGTTAGGATTCAAATCATTGGGAAAGACTGGGAATGTCCAGGATCAGTCCAGACAGTGTGTAAGAGCAACACTGTTGCTCTCACAGGGAGCTCTGCTGTGCTGAAAGCTATGGTAAGAAGAACACGTCCTCCTCCAGAATGTGCTGCTCCCTGCCATCCGCCCGCCCATGGCTCTTCACCTTTCAGAGGTTAGGGCCAGCCTGCTCCTTACCTGTTGGGGGGTCGGGGGTAATACAGTACTTACAGAGACACTTTTCATTGCATTTGCTTACAAGGCTCTCTCTTCCTCCGTGAGGGTAGGAACACGTCTACACGCATGCACGCACACACACGCGCGCGTGCACACACACACACACACACACACACACACACACACACACACACTGTTCTCAGGAGTATCTAATTTTCACCTTTCTCCACCCATTCCCCGATAGGTTCCCTTCAGACATGGTCCTGGGCTCTGCCATATACTCTTCCTTTACTTTCTCTTTTCTCCCTATTCAAGAGTTCTTCTAATCTTAAAATCTGAACCACCACTGTTATAAAAGAAGCTCCCCAAATGCTTATTTCTCAAGGTGCTTGCTACATAGACCTCTCCAGCGAAGAGTCCCAACACCCCTTCAAACCCAAAACACACCAATGTCCTCATCGTCTTTCCCCTAAGACAAGTCCCCTTCCCAACGTTCTCCACTCCCGTCCTTGACAGCATCATTTATCTGGTCTAGAGCCAAAGTGAGCTAACAGGGATGCATTCTCATCCTCTATAGGCAAGCTGCCCCCCAAGCTCCAGTTTTTCCTTTAAAATAATCTCCTGTAGGTATATATTCCTACCTTTCAGTTCCCACTGTTAGCACCCAACAGTCTCTCATCTCCTGCCATCTAGACCGGAGACAGAAGTTCTACCTCCCTTAAAAAAAAAAAAAAAAAAGAAGTTCCACCTCCCTACAGATAGGTTCCACCCCTTTTGAACAATTTTTTCCCCAACCGATCATCTACTCTCAAAAAAAACAACTCTTGGGGCGCCTGGGTGGCTCAGTTGGTTGAGCGTCTGACTTTGGCTCAGGTCATGATCTCACAGTTCGTGAGTTCGAGCCCCGCGTCAGGCTCTGTGCTGACAACTCAGAGCCTGGAGCCTGCTTCGCATTCTGTTGTCTCCCTCTCTCTCTGCTCCTCCCCCGCTCATGCTCTGTCTGTCTGTCTGTCTCTCTCTCTCTCTCTCTCAAAAAATAAACATTAAAAAAATGTTTTTTTTACACTCTTCAGTTCTTAAAGAACATGGCAAAGCTCTTGTTATGGCTCAAAAGGACACCCACAATCTATTGTCCACCTGACCTACTCATTGTCCACTGCAGAACCTCTACCCTAACCAACCTGTTCTCTCCAGTTCTGTCTCCCGACTTTTTAACCACCATTCCTCTGCTCATGTTGCTCCCTGTCCTTATCAGCAAAGACCTTATGTGAGCAGACCCTCTGCTTATCAAAATCCAGCCCACCTTCTGACATCTGCCTTCACGCTGCCTCCTGTGACTACGCAGGCCAAAGTGGCCCCTTCCTTACTGTAGGCAACTACAGGATGCCTAACGTACATCATATCCAGGTGTTATTAACTCCACAGGTGGTACTAGTGTCTTCATTCTGGTAAAGTTAATTACATTTTTATAAAAACATCTTACATCCTGGGGGCACCTGGGTGGCTCAGCTGGTTGGGCGTCCAACTTCAGCTCAGGTCATGAATTCACAGTTCGGCAGTTCAAGCCCTGCATCGGGCTCTGGTGGTGCGGGGCCTGCTTGGGATTCTCTCTCCCTCTCTTTGCCCCTTCCCCACCTGCACATACTCTCTCTCTCTCTCCTCTCTCTCTCTCTCTCTCTCTCAAAATAAATAAATAAACTTTAAAAAAAAAAAAACAACATTGCATCCTAAGATTATAAATTGGTGAAAAGCAAGAACTGATAGTACCCAGCACATGTATGAAATTCATAAAACGGACTCACTGACGAATGGGTTAAGCGAAAAGAATCCATCACAAATAGAAGAACACTCCTCTCATGTACACCGAACACCTGTACTCTCATTCATCTTCAGAAAGAGTATTTCCAGTCTTAAAACGAAGTGAAAGTAGTTTCCACCTACTTCCCTCTAAAATTATCCCCGACCAGTATAAAGAATGAGAAACAAAACACAAACTCCATTTTCCACGAAACTATGAGATACCTGCAAACCTGAACCAAAATAAGAGCTCAGAAGCTGGATGAAGGCATTTTAAATGGTTTAGCTCTGGAAGCAGCCAGCATGCACAGGGAGGACTGGGATGAGGTGCTGAGAGGAAAACAGTGTGGGATAGACAAGTAGCCATTCTGTGCAACTTTTTCCACCAAATCGCCCCCAAACCTGGGCTAGCCTTACGACTTATTTTGAAGAACACAATGTGACGGAAGTGATGAGACTCAGTTCCACGCTTACGCCTCTGGAGAGAGACTGCAGCCCCCACACTCACCCCCACTGAATGCAGGAAAGAGCCCAGCCCAGCCCTACCGGAAGACAGAAGACTACACAGAACAAGGAGGAGGGTAGAGCCATTCAGTCCGGCTGAGGCTCCCCAGGCCAGCCAGTCTGCCAACTGTCAGACCCGTGTCAGGGGCCATCCTAACCAACCTCCCCACAGAACGGTGACAAATCAGAAATCATCACTGTTTTAAAACACTCAGTGGGGGAGTAATTTGCCTTTAACAAAGGTTAAAAGACATTTGGGATGAGGTGAAGCTCTGGAAAAGGAAGGGGGCTGGGCTCCCCCTGCAACTTCATTTCCTCTTCCTCGGATGAGAAAGTTAGGACAAGAAACGGCATCCGTGAAACAAGAACAAGATGCTATTAAAAAGAGCTCTTGGAAATTATAATTCATATTTACATAACAGAAAATCTTAAACTCAGTAAAAATACTGGAATATAAAGTCCAAGAAATCTTCCAGAAGGCAAGATAAAGAGATAAACAATAGGCTCAATATGTATATAATAGAACAAAAAAAAGGGATCAATTTTAAGAGGTCCAATATCTGACTAACAGTTGCCCAGGTTTTTTTTTTTTTTTTTTTTCCCTTAAATGAAAGAAAAAATCTTCAGAGAAATAAATTAGAAGAAAATTCCCCCAACTAAAGACTGTAAGTTTACACAGTCAAATGTTTCACAACGAACTGGGGAGTTGGGGGGGTGGGTGGAACAAGTGACGGTGAAACTTCAGAACACTAGGGATAAAGAGGAAATCTTAAAACCTTCAGGGGATAGAAGGGGAGAACAAAGGGACAGGAATAAGACTACTATTTGACTTCTCAACAGTGACACTGGAAGACAGGAGACAGTGAAGAAATGCCTTCAAAATCCTAAGGGGAGAATATTTATAACTTGGAAGACTTATGCCCAGTCAGACAGCAATCAAGTATGAAGATAGAATCAAGATCTTATCAGACTTTCAAAGTCAGAAAATACCTATTCCCATGCTTCCTTTCTCAGAAAGCTCCTGGGGATGTTTCTTAACAAACCGGGGGAATAAACCAAGAAAAAAGAAAACACGGGATCTAGGAAACAGAAGATTAAAAAAAAAAAAAAAGAAAGAAAGAAAAAGAAAAGCAAATAAAAAATTCCTGGGAGGGCAGCTATGTAGTACAGCCAGTAATGAGTGCACCAGGACAGACAGGAGCAGGGAGACGAAAGGCTCCGTGAAGGAGATTTCTGCAAAAAGAAATTTATAAAATGTATGATAGGTATGTGCAAATGTTCCTGAAAGCTTTGTGAGAGCTGCTGGAAAGTGAGAACAACCAGCCACTGTTTCCAAAAAGATGAAGCCAATGAAACTGCGAAGCAACTATTAACTTGAAGAAAAACAAAAGATGTCTTAGAATATACTGTGCTCTACACAGGAAATGCACCTACACTACTTACTCAACACTAAATATTTACATAATCTTAACAGTAAAAACATTAAGGATTTAACCAAGAACTGTAATAGATTACCCTGATAGAAAGCGGAAGATTTAAGAAAGCAGAGTCATCCACCTCAAAAGTAAGCCAACACAGTATCCAAAATTGGACATGAAGATAGCAGTTTTTAAATGATGATGGGAAAAACCTGAGAATCAGTTACGGTTGAAACGTGCTCGTCTCTGGGAACCGAAACAGCAGGCATCGATGGGAAGAAGGCAGTGGGGATACATCGTTTCTACTACAGGCTTTGTTAGCACACTTGTTTTGAAATTTATTTTTGTTTGTTAAGTTTGTTTATTTATTTTGAGAGAAAGAGCATGCACAGGAAGGGCAGAGAGAGTGGGGGGGAGAGGGAGAGAATCCCAAGCAGGCTCTGCACTGTCACAGGCGCCCCATTTTTTAGCACGCTTTTAAAGTTACAAATGTGTTACACATCATGTATCTCACTTTTATAGAAATTCAGTAATTTAGGGTGCCTGGGTGGCTCAATGGGGTAAGCGGCTCATCTTGATTTTGGTTCAGGTCATGATCTCACAGCTTCACAGCTGTGAAGCCCCACAGATCAAGCCCCACGTTGGGCTCCATGCTGCCGGTGTGGAGCCTACTTGGGATTTACTCCCTCTGTCCCTGTCTCTCTCTCTCTCTCTCCCTCTCTTTGCTCTTCCCCACCTCACACATCTATGTGCATGCACTCTCTCTCAAAATAAATAAATAAAAACCTTTTTAAAAAATTCAATAATTTTACATGAATGGACAGGTTTCTCCCTGAGACTGACCAACCCCCATCATTTAAGTGATGGCTGAACTATCCCTACATCCTTGAACAGTCATCCACAGCACTAAGTTCCCCCCACTCCACCACCAGGGTGATGTCTCAGCTTTCAATAACCCTCCGCTTTCCTTTTGCTGCTATCAAGAAAGACTCACCTTCCATAAACTTCAAGATTGTTTCAACTAATCTAAAAACGCATTGGTCCTCTCTGACCCCCACTTTCCCTTACTCCATCATGTTTACAAGGATCAAACCGAATATACAACGTGCTGGGCACATTAACAAAGGTTTGAAAGGCAACTGTCTTACATCAAGTGACATCATTATGCAATTCCTACTCTCAATTCCCTCCCAGTTACGAAAAACTATACACCAGGAATCCTCCGTTCAAAATCACAGCAGAACCAAACACAAAGTTACCCCCCGGGACAACAACACTTGGTAGGTACGGTGACGTCGGAGTAAAGAAAGAAAACCAGCCCCACTGCCACCACCTCAATGGGCAAAGCTGAAATACTCAAGCATTACCTAGCACCTGACTAAGACGAAAAGCAGCAACAGTTAAAATTAAGCCAGAACAGGGCCATCCCATCGTGTTAGCTTTTCAGCTTGTAACAAACCGAAAGCAGGCAAGGTGAATGAACACCTGTACCTTGAAGATGACACGGAACATCATATTCGATCTCATCGTGTCTCGACGGGCTCAAGAACAGAGTTCCGTCCACCAGCGGGAACTGTTCGAACACCGGGAGCGCCCGGTGGCACAGAGCACAGTTCACGACATTCCTGTGGCTGGCGCTGAGGGCCGCGAGAATGAACTTGCGCAGATCCTCGCCCTGGCCCATCTGGGCATCGTCTTCCATCCGCACGTGGAAAGTGTTCAACTTATGCCGGGGGATGTGAGTGAGCAGTTCGGACAAGTCCAGCCGCCGCAGGAACTGCACGGGCGCGTCGAAGTGGCCCCCCCTGTGCACGGATAACCCAGCCGGACTATACTCGAAGTGGGTGTTTCGGAACACGTGGCCCCCGGCCATGGCCTTCTTGTGAGGCTCCAGATGGATGGCATTCTTCAAGAATTCCCCGAGGTACCTGGAGGAGCGGGGGCCGCTGAAGTGGGCAGGGGAGAGGATGGAGTAGCCGGTGGGCGGGGACTGGCCAGGGGAGCCGCAGGGAGAGCGGGCCCCGTAGGCTGCGGCGCCGACTGCCTTCTCCTGGGAGTTCTGCCGGTCCATGGAGTGCCGCCGCGGGAGGTCGTGGCTCAGGACTTTCTGGGGCTTGTTCGGCGGCCTGCACTTTTTTGCTTCCTCCCCTGCTTCGCCGGGGGGCCTCCCTGTGTTCTTCTCCGACCCGGACTTCTTCTTTTTCTCATCCTGCATCCGCTTCACCTGGTACCAGTCTGTGTCCTTCTTTAAGTGGCCCTGCCCGCAGCGGCAGGAGCAGAAGCGGAAGGCCAGGTCGTAGCCCTTCTTTGTCCACATGTTTTGGCGGCACTGCTTCTCGTTCCAGCTGCGGGCCCGGCCGATGCAGTTGAACTGGACGAGGATGCTGCTCTCCCACTCGTAGAAACACTGCAGGTGCATCCAGGTGCTGGAGGGGCAGTGCTCGTTGTTGCACACCACCTTCTGGTAGTCGTCCTTGTCCAGGTCCACCGGCCTGCCAAAGCTGCAGATCAGGGGCGTGGCACAAGGGGCTTCTGGGAAGAAACAGAGACAGAGAGAGAGAGAGAGAGAGAGAGGAGGAGAGAGAGAGAGAGAGAGAGAGAGAGAGAGAGAGAGAGGTTCAGCACGCAGGAGCTGGAATCCCAGCTGGCACCTGGTCAGAGAGCAAAGCTACCATCCCCACCTTAGCCCATTCATGCCAACAGTGCAATTTTCTGGTGTCAAGATTTCCTCCGCTGGAATAACACCAGACAGGATTAGACAACATGTACTACTCTCTTCTGGTGTTTTGCTGGGCCGAGGGAATTTATTTTCAGATGTTTGTTATCTGCTGAAAAACACAGCAGTAAGCTTCAGAAAGTCCAAATCCTTCACAGTGCAATTAGCCGTATGTCAATACTTACAACGGTATAGTGTAGTACGAGGTTTTCCTAAGATGTGAGTGTAATGACAGGCAGTTCCAAGGTTCTTTTAAAAAAGGAATCATTCTAATGAACTAGGAAATCATATGATGAAGCCACTTAGCCAACTAGTTCAGGTGATAGCTCCAAAAGGGCCCGCAAAGCCCTTTTTCACAAACTTTAGGTTATCCTGAATATCACAGAAAAGCTAGAAAACAGAATTACCTCTCCCCAATTCTCTCCTAGAATGGTCTGATACCTAAGGGGAGAATGTCTGGTCAAACTAATTGTTGGTCTACACAGAATTACACCGCCAGGTCGTGAAGGAGAAAACCAGAACTCTCCTCAAGCTATCAGGACAGAAAGCAGGAACACCGAGATATTTCTGCCCTATTTAACCACATACCCCACGGGCATCCAAAAGGCCAATCAGGTCCCCCCAAAAGGAGGGAAAACTTGGTGACACAGAGTAGGATCTATTTCTTAACAAGTAAATAGGATTTACAGTGACGAATTCCACTGGATTCTGGTTACTTCAACACCCTTAATATTTTCAAAAGGCCCTTTTGGAAAGCAGTAATACTCCTAGTCGGGAACCGCTGGGCTTGATCAGGAAGGTTCTGCATGCCAAGCTTAGTTCAGACTTTATCTTTTTGTAGCTGAGAACGGTCAGTCAGAGTTCTGTTCTAGAAAGCTTACCCTGGTGGCAGTGTGGGACATGAGTGAGAGCCTGACCTACAGCAGCAGCACAGTAAGATGGCACCTGCTGCTGGGATGAGCAAACTCTGATGGACAGAGAGCACAAGAGGGGCAGGTTTGGACAAAGACAACTTGGGGCTGGCCTGATTCTGGATCTGCTGAGTTGGAAGCCTGTGTGCCACCGAGGTGGAGAAAGACAAGCCCAGAGCTCAAGTGACCTGGAGCCCGAATACAGATGTGCAGCTACACACCCAGAGGTGGAGGTTAAATCCCTGGACTGAGGAGTTAGCCCAAGAGGAATGTGAGGAGAGGAAATGAATCCTGAGAGGCAACATTAAAAGGCAGGAGAAGAGTCCTCCACAGAGCCTAGTAAGGAATGAACTGAGGATTCACTGAAAGACAAGTCAGGAGAGAATTCTATCATGGCAGCTGGAAAGTTACAAGAACAGAGGACTAGGAAATCCCCCAGAGATCAGTTTCTCAACCTCTGCACTACTGACATTTTGGACTGGGTACTTCTTTGTTGTGGGCAGTGTCCTGTGCACTGTAAGACATTTAGCAGCATTTCTGCTAGGTGCCAGGAACACCACCCTCCTCAACTGTGATGCCCCAAAATGTCTCCAGACACTGCCAGCTATCCCCTGGGTGGGCAGAGGGGAAAAAAAACTGCCCCTCGTTGGAAACTACTGGGTAACTTAAAGACTGAAAAGTCCTCACCAGAATGGTCAGTAAGCCAGTCAGTGACATCTTAGCAAGAACAGTTCCAGTGGGATGACAGGGGACAGATCAGAGGTGGATGGTGAAGAGTAGATGGTGAAGTAAAATAGTAGTACAGATGACCTTCCAGAAAACTCTTCCCAGAAGTACAACTGTAGAAGAAAGGGAAAAGAATGGGAAGAGGCCAGTAAGAGTAGGGACCTACACATGTATATCTACTCAGGGAACGAATGCCAAAAATTCAGGATAGCTTTAACAGTAGGAGAGGCAATGAGCTCTGCAACTGAGTCACTCAAAGCCCTTCCCGACCTCACCCCCGCCCACTGGATCACAAATACAGCACTCCACCAGCACAGGTGATGGCACCCATACAGCCTATGGCACTCGTGTGTTACAATCTTCCCCTTCAGCCTGGAACTCCGGGCGTCAGTCAAAGACCCTACCCAACTTGTCTACCTCCATTCCTTTGATCACTGTGGTTCCCCCATCTACCGCCTAGGAGCCCACAATCCTTAATCTTCATTTGTCCAAATCCTACCGGCCTAGTGTAGCAATTCACAGCATGGACTCTCAACCAGACTGCCCGAGCTAGAATCCCAGCAGTACCACTGCTGAGCTGCGTGCTCCCGGACAAGTCACTTCTGTCTTAATTTCCTGTACGGGGGCGCCTGGGTGGCTCAGTCGGTTGAGCGCCTGACTTTGGCTCAGGTCATGATCTCACAGCTCTGTGGGTTCGAGCCCCACATTGGGCTCTGTGCTGACGGCTCAGAGCCTGGAGCCTGCTTCGGATTCTGTGTCTCCCTCTCTCTGCCCCTAACCCACTTGCATTCTGTCTCTGTCTCTCTCAAAAATAAATAAACATTAAAAAAAATTAAAAAAAAAAATTTTCCTGTACGGAATGCAGGTAACAACTGAATATACTTTATATGGTTGTTGTAAGGACAAAATATACCAACACACGAGTGGCACTTAGAGCAGCGCCTGGCACATAGAAAACCTTCTCCCTTTCCTCCCATCCTTCAAGGCCCACCTCTAGACACTGATTTCACCCGAACCACCCCCTCCCGACCACAGTCTGGTCTGAACCTTACTTGAGTCCCCACTGTGGTCCCACCAGATGATAACTTCAGACAGGATGCCTCTTCCCTCTGTGTTCCTGGCATCACTGGGCCTAGGCCTTGCACACATCCTGTGCTAATGAAGCTGCATTAAAATGACACTGGCAAAAGAAACCCAACCCGACAAGCAGAGAAGGAAGAGAGCAAGCCGAAATCCTACACAGAGAGAAAGGCCTAGTACTGAAGCACACTGAGATGAAGTAGAAAAATGGTCTGTAAACTGGGCAAAATTAACTGCAGGCCCTGGGCTGTGACCTTTAGTGTCCTTTAAAATGTTAATTAGTCAATTAAACAAAGTTCAGTTGCTTTTATCTATCCTTCAGAGAAACAGCTTTGGAGAGAATGCCTCTGAAATGTAATAGCAGTAGCCAAAGTGATATTAACCCAGGACGAAAGAAAGCAAAGAATGGCCTAACTATACCTTGGCATTCACAACATCCAAAGTTTTAAATCTTAAATGCCGAGACTGGCTTGATATTTCTCTTTAAAGTATTTCCACATTAAAGAAGGTAGATTAAGAGGAGAAAAGTCCTATTTACATCTTTGTTGAAAAGCCGCAAATACATCACGGAAGCAATTTTGAGCCCTGCCTACGAACCGGGTCTTTGGAGCTGGGAGAAGCAGCAACTCGCGCGGAGCGCTCTGGCAGAAAGGTGTGTGTGGATCAGAGGAGGCCAGACAGCTCCCCTCTTGCCCATCACTGCCCCACCCCGACCGCAGCCGTGCTCGCCCACAATCTCCCCTCCGCGGCTCTGCCACGAAGAGACCCCCGCTCCAACCTGCCAGCGCACTCGTTTACATCTCAGCCACTCCGATGTGGCCCTTTGTGGCTGGGCCTCCAAAACAAAAACAAGGGCTTGAGACCAAACATTACACACCGCCAGCCCCACGGCAAGGCTCCAGGGACCAGGGTGAGTACCAGGGTGAGACTCGGGTCCTGCGCAAGGACTTGGGACAGCCTTCTCACATCTCACGCAGCCTTCCGATGAAGCCACGGAGGGCTGGCGTCAGCATGCAGACACGATTTCCTTCTAGGCTTGGTTCAGACTTGCCCTCTCCCTCCCACTGTCCGCACTGGGAAGGCAGCTGGGAACGATGCGCGAGGGGGTTGGATGACTAGCTGTTTGACGTGCGGCAGTTTCCTGCTTCCTCCTCTGTAAAGAGAGAACAAAGATGCTTGCCCTCATTCACGCTAAAACGTATGTGGAGGCTCTCTCCGCAGTTCTGCCACAACTCTTCCTGCTACCTCCACCGTCACTGGATACCTGTGCCTCTGGCTCCACAACTCAACGCAAACTGCTCCAATATATTGCCTACTTTTCTTACCTAATGTTTTGGACCCACAAAAGGGGTTCAGAACGTAAGGAAATGAAATGAGGCCATGTCTCTTTTTCAATCTCCAGAGTTTTACAGGTAACTAAAACAGACAGGGAAAGATTTCAGAACTCTAACAAATAGCACAGTGTTCAAATCGCACCCATAACAAATGACAGTGTTACAGACATGCACTGGATTGCTTCCTGAAAGTGGTCTCTAAATTTACAAAATTCCTAGCTCTTAAGAATTGGAGTTCCTGGGGCACCTGGGTGGCTCAGTTGGTGGAGTATCCGACTTTCGCTCAGGTCATGATCTCACAGTTTGTGGATTTGAGCCCCACGTCGGGCTCTGTGCTGGTATCTCTGAGCCTGGAGCCTGCTTCGGATTCTGTGTCCCCCTCTCTCTCTCTGCCCCTCCCCTGCTCATGCTCTATCAATAATAAATAAACGTTAAAATTTTTTTTAAAAAAAAGGAGTTCCACAAAGGTGAAGGTATAAATATACTACAGACTGATCTGATACAACTGAATCTTTAATGGGAGAGAGGGAAGAAGGGACCCCACCCCCCGTTCAGTGAGGGCCCAAGCCACGTACATTCCTCAGGACATCAGTCTAAAGCTGAGACAGTCTGATGGACAAGGAATACGGGGCACTGTTCCTTCATGCAGTCAACATTGCTTTTACACGATGTATATAAACCCTCCAGTGCGTTTTTACCGCTTCATCATCAGATACTTAGGACTCGGCTGCAATTTCTCCCTGCCCAAGTGAAAATAATCAGGGATCACCTCATTCTGGGCAAAAATCTCAAGTAGTTTCAAGTCTCGACAATGAACTAGCTAGGTGACATCACTTGGATAAAGTCTGTCACTCTTCCCAGCCTTCTCATCTGGTATCCGTCTCCCACCCCCCACCCGAGGCAGGTCTCTGTGCTCCCACACCTATTAAAAGAGAAGGATCTGACGGTAGTCATCTACGCTGGCTGCCCAACAAACCCAAACCCCTCGACACACCCATCCACACTAACTGGAGCCCCATAAACCAGACAGACATTGCCATTGTCAGCTTTTCAACTGTAAAATTAAATGTTTCATCCCTCTTAAAATAGTTGCAAGCATCACAAACAGGTGGGGAGTTCAGCGGGGCAGCGGGGTGAGTGAGGAGGGTCTTCTGAAGTCACACAAGGCTTTCCAGGCAAAATCTAAGGTAGGGACTTGGTCACATGCATCCGTGTAAGCCCACTACTATGAAAATCATACTGTTTAATAAACGTCTTGGTGAAGGAAAGCACGGCCCAACCAGATTTAGTACTCTGTGGTGACAGAAGAGCTGAAGGACGGGGAAGGGGTGAGGGGTGAACCCTTGGGGCTCACTGTTCTCAACAGGCCTCCCAGACTCATCCCGGGACTCCAATTTCAAGGTACAGCCTGGCCCTCACCCTCACTTCTACAAACTTCCCATAATCTATTCTACCCTCTTTCAGTATGCAGTTACCAAATACAAACCGCAGGGTTTCTGAACCACTATTTTACTACACGTGTCTTTTCCATACAATAATTCCTCTTCAGGGGAACACATCCCCTTGTTTTTGGAGCTAATTCCCCTCAGCGTATGAAGTTTCTGAAGCGAGGATCCTCATCTCCAGCTTCCTGAGAGGCCACAGAGATTGGTCAATGAGGACAGCGACTCTGGAGACAGCCAGCCTGGATCTGACTTCTCAGCTCTGCAATTTAATAGTTTTAAGATCTGGGCGCCTGGGTGGCGCAGTCGGTTAAGCGTCCGACTTCAGCCAGGTCACGATCTCGCGGTCCGTGAGTTCGAGCCCCGCGTCAGGCTCTGGGCTGATGGCTCGGAGCCTGGAGCCTGTTTCCGATTCTGTGTCTCCCTCTCTCTCTGCCCCTCCCCCGTTCATGCTCTGTCTCTCTCTGTCCCAAAAATAAATTAAAAACGTTGAAAAAAAAAATTTTTTTTTAAAATAAAAAAAAAAAAAAAAAAAAAATAGTTTTAAGATCTTTGGCAAATCACGTCACCTCCCTGGGCTCCTGCCTTCTTCCCTGTAGAATGGCACAAATAACAGTACCTATCTCAAAGGGGTGCCATGAGGATTGAGTTATTAAAGCAGTTCACACGGTGCCCAGTACTTATTAACCAACATTTAAATTTAAGAAATTATTATTAGAAGCCCTATCACTTTAAATTATGTGACGTAGGGGCGCCTGGGTGGCTCAGTCGGTTAAGCATCCGACTTCAGCTCAGGTCACGATCTCGCGATCCGTGAGTTCGAGCCCCGCGTCGGGCTCTGGGCTGATGGCTCAGAGCCTGGAGCCTGCTTCCGGTTCTGTGTCTCCCTCTCTCTCTGCCCCTCCCCCGTTCATGCTCTGTCTGTCTCAAAAATAAATAAACGTTAAAAAATTTAAAAAAAAAAAATTATGTGACATAAAAACCAAAGGACTTTGAAAGCACTTAGCGCAAAGCTACAACCAGAAAGAGACCATCCTCCTTTCTCCTTCACATAAATAAGGGCAAGAAATGCACTTCTTCCCCACAACAAAGCAGGGTGGCACGCATAAAATAATTCACTAAATGTTTACTGGCAAGTCTTGAAGAAACAGATGCAAAATTTCCTTCTTCTAACCCTTTAAAGATGTTCTACTCCCAGTCAGACAAGTAAGTATCTTGCTAAATGTATTTTTTCTACCTAAGCAATCTTTTCCAAGCCTAGCTAACAGGGATTCATAAAGCATGGCTACATTTGATTCATGGGATGTGTCCCTGAAGAACTCCCATAACTAAGGGGAAGGTTGTGGGGAATGCATCCTCAGAACACATAAATCTGTAGTCATTGTGTTCTATTTTTCTTTACTGTTGCTTTTTAATATCAGCATTATCTCTAATGATTTCTCAGCTGTATCTCATAAATTGACATGGCCTATCATACTATGTTTTATCACATTTCTGTTCAAAAGTTACCAATTTTCAGGGTGTTTTTCAGCACAATATTAGCACACCTGGATATTTTCAAAGATAGACTTGAAGTATGATAATCACTTTAAAATGTAATATAGGGGCGCCTGGGTGGCGCAGTCGGTTAGGCGTCCGACTTCAGCCAGGTCACGATCTCGCGGTCCGTGAGTTCGAGCCCCGCGTCAGGCTCTGGGCTGATGGCTCGGAGCCTGGAGCCTGTTTCTGATTCTGTGTCTCCCTCTCTCTCTGCCCCTCCCCCGTTCATGCTCTGTCTCTCTCTGTCCCAAAAATAAATAAAAAATGTTAAAATAAAAATAAAAAAAAATTTAAAAAAAAAAAAATGTAATATAATATCATTATATATCATGATATATATAAGTATATATAAATATCATTAAAATAATAAGTATCATTAAAATCCTTCAAGAAGTTTATTTAAGTAGGCTCCATGCCCAATGTGGGGCTTAAACTCACAATCCTGAGACCAAGAGGCACATGCTCTACCAACTGAGCCAGCCAGGTACCCGAAAACAGTTCTATAAACAAAGAGTCCACATTAAAAAAAGAAACAAAAAAAGTTTACATAATATTGCCAAGGGTTAGTAGGTATTTCTGTTTGTAAGAAAAGGTGATGCCACTGGGTATCAAAGCATTTTTTTTTATTTTTTTATAACAGCAACGTTTTTTAAGTTCATTTATTTTGAGAGAGAGAGCACACATGCAAGAGGGGCAAAGACAAAGAGAGAGAATTCCAAGCTGACAGCGCAGAGCCCAATGTGGAGATTGAACTCTAAAACTGTGAGATCACGACCTGAGCCAAAAACCAAGAGTGGGAAGTTTAACTGACCCAGCCAGGCAACCCAAAGCATTTGTATAATCCAGTTGAACTGCCAGCTTGACAATGACATAGCTTGGTACATAATTTGGGGGAGTGGATCCACTGAAATTTTGCACATCATGTGAATCTTTTATTAATATTATTTGTCATTAGTTGGAATTTGCATAATTTAATTTGCATATAATGGGATCACACTGCACTAGGAAATAAATGAGCAGGCTGCCTTTCTTTTGCTTGGATCACAGAGGGAGCTGGACCACAGAGAAGTACACAGCATTACATGTACTGCCTACACTCACCCTGGAGGAAAAGACAGGTTCACGAGCTCTTGGAACCAAATCACAGGATCATAAAATGGGAACACAACTCCAGGTTAAGTATGTATGTACATGCAGGAGCGTATCTGTATGTAACTGCAGAGAGACTGCCCAAGTGTTAAACTATCCCATTTCTTTTATTATTGAGGTAAAATTTACGTGCAATGTTTTTATGTTTCAAGTGCAAAACACAGGGATTCCACAATTGTATACAACTCTCAATGCTCACCACCATGGTAAGTATAGTAACCACCTGTCACCATACAAAGTTATTACAATATTATCGACTATGCTATACTTTCCATTTCCATGACTTATTTATAACTGGAAGTTTGTACCTCTCAATCCCCTTCACCAATTATACCCATTCCTTCACCCACCTCCCTTCTGGCAGCCAGTCTATTCTGGGTATTTAAGAGTCTATTTGGTCTTTAGATTCATTTAGTCATTCGTTTTTTAGATTCCACATATAAGTGAAATCATATGGCATTTATCTTTCTCGGACATATTTTACTTAGCATAATACCCTATAGGTCCATCCATGTTGTTGCAAATGGGAAGATCTTACCTTTTCTTATGACTACTATTCCACTGTATGTACATATGCATGCATATTGCATATGCCACATCTTCTTTATCCATTCCTCTATGGACACTTCAGCTGCTTTCACAAGTTGGCTCTTTATAAATAATGCTTCAATGAACATAGGGGTGCAGGTTATCTTTTTCATCTAGTGTTTTCATTTCCTTTGGTAAATACCCAATAGTGGAAATAATGGACCATATGGTATTTCTATTTTTAATTTTCTGAGGAACCTCCATACTGTTTTGCACAGTGGTTGTACCAATTTACATTCGCACCAACAGTTTTCCACATCCTTGCCAACACGTGTATTTCTTGCTTTCCTGATTCTAGCCATTCTGACAAGCATGCAGTGATATTCTCATTTTATTGCGGTTTTGGTTTGCATCTCCATGATGATTGGTGATGTTGAGCATCTTTTCATGTGTCTGTTGGCAATCTGTATGTCTTCTTTGGAAAAAAATGTCTATTCAGGTCCTCCGCGCATTTTTTAATCGGATTGTTTGGTTTTTTGGTGTTAACTTGTATAAGTTCTTTATATATTTTGGATATTAACCCCTTATTAGATATATCATTTGCATATATCTTCTCCCACTCAGAAGATTGCTTTTAAACAATCCCATTTCTAAAGACCCCAGAAAAGACCTCCTGTCATCCTTCAGTACTTTATTCCAATTTTAAGAATTTTCCTTGCTCTTCTGAAACACCACAGAACTTGATTATCTTGGTCAATGTGCTCTCCTTTGCCAGCACAAATATTCAAAATGTGGCCATAATCAAAACTCCTAAATTTTTTTATATGTGATACCCATTTACCACCTAAGTTACAGCATGGCATCCCCAAAATGATGGCCTATCTCTTCTCTCTTGGTGGGCCCAAAATGGTGCCTGGAGACCAAAGGCCACAGTGGAATTGGCCCTTTCCCCTTACCTCTAGATTCTGATGTGGTTCAAGGCAGGCCACCCCAGAGCTTAAGATAATCAAGGCAAAACAGACTCAAGAAGAGCTTTTTACCTCCCCCCCCCCCTTAAAAATTTAGACAGGGAGCCAGTACCAGGAGGAGAGGTATTACCAAAGATGACTACCACAGCCCCCCCACACCCCCCACCCCACCCCACACACCCCACCCCACCCCCCCGCCACACACATAACAAAGATCTCTCTGCAGGGCAAACACTTGTTTACCAAACATCTGCTCTTCCCATCTTCCTGTAAATTGTCTTCCTCCCCTCTGAAGTCCCTGACTCCTATATCTACTCTCTTCTAATTCATAGTGGCATATAAACTTCAATTGCCTGTCAGAAAGCCTCTCATGTCTTCGTGTGGCTCTCATAAATACATAATTAAATTTGTTTTTCTCCTGTTAATCCGTCTTATGTCAATTTAATTATTAGGTCAGCCAAAGAATCCGGAAGGGAAGAAGGGAAAAGTTGTCCTCCCCTACAATTCCCAGTGGCCTCAGCTAAAAAGACAAATGGCTTTACCTCCTTCCTCATCTGTCCACCAAGTCCAAAACAATATAGCTGCATGATTAACTGGCAACATGGGTCATCTGCAGACCAGGTACCCATCAGAGAATACGACCCACAACTCACTGCTGCTCGGTATCTTCCAAAAGCTCAGCTGAGAGAAACAATTTTTAAGAAAGTTTTCTTGGATGATGTCCTCACGTTCCTCTAGATCAGAGTTCCTGTGGTGTGTTTTGGCCTGCAGTGTGACTTCTTAAACCAGTACAGGATTGTCTGTTACAGAATATAAGCCCAAATGCCTTTAGGTGCATCTCCTACTCTCCAGGTCTTCCAGGACTGCACTCCAGCCCTACTTCTTCGTGCCAAGACTCTGGAGGCGTCTGGGTACGAGACTCCTATACTAGATAAAAGCTATCCCTCAGTGAAGCCAGGTATCACAGAGTTGGTTACCTAGCCCACACTGTTTCCTTCTCTGGACAGACTGCTTCTAATGATGTGAGCAAGCCTAGTAAATTTTTTTTTGTTGTTATTTATAAAAGGATAATTGTCATGGCCATTGCTCAGTATTTTATAGTGCTTTAGAAGTGGCTAAGTGACCGTTTTTGTTCTTTAATCTGACAGACGCTGTGGAGTACAGCACTGCTTCTGTTCGCTTCCTCCTTCTGTGTGCAAAAAATATGGAAGCCAAATTTGTGATCTACCTCTTATAATGGCTCAGGACATTGGTTATTTTTCCTAATAGTATCGTCCCTGGTACTAATATTCTCATTTATTACTTACCTTCTAGCATTACATGTATTTTTGAAAACCACCTTATTTTAGGAAGAAGAATATAAGTGATCAAAAAGAATAAACCCATTCGCCACCTGTTTCCTAACTTTCCAATCAGTTTTGCCTAACATATATTAAAATCTGTACCTGACAGGTGCCACGGCGCCCCTTTCCCGCCTTACCTGCCAAGGTCAACCAGAGAAGGGTGCAAAGGGAGAGGGGAGGCCTGAGTGCCCCACTGACCCCATGGGTCCCATAAAACAGCACATTTCAGGAGGGCCATCCTCTCTGCCATGCCCTGGACTCCACTCCTCAGAGAAGCACCCTGTGGACAAGCACAAGCACTCTCTGTCCTTGAACCACTCACCTCATCCACCGCACACATCTTCTCTACTTTCCCTTGGGTCAGCTCCCGGAGCTTCAGACCCTGCTATCCATACTCAAGCCTCCACCCATTCCCATTTCATCATTTCTCTTCTCTCAGACACAGCCAGGGCTGCTCCCGTCACTCTACTCTGCCAGCCAACCCAGGCCTCGGTCCACCTGGTCCACGTATGTCCCTCCCCCCACCTCCACGCACTTGCTCCCAGCCTCACTGGTGAAACTGAGACAGTGGTGAAATGGGCTCGGACAGCTCCCAACTCTACCCTGCCTAGTCTTCCGTCAAGGGGTCCCCTCCTTGGCTCTAACCACAAAAGCTAGACTTCTTGGGCACTGGCATCCTGTGGGCCCACTCTTGTCTCCACTTGGCTCTTCTCAAGAGCATTGTCTTTACGTCCTCTGCACCCCTTCTCCTCCCTCACCTCTCAAACCCGGGAATTCATGTCCTGCAAATATGTAAAGGAGAGTCCCAAATTTACCTCGGAAACTAGATCTATGGGGAGAGGCAGAAAAAGTGCAATGAACTGAGAAATGACAAGTGATAAAGATGTGGCCACATAATCTGAACCTAGTCCTGAAACACATCACCACTGACAACTAGAGGAGTCCAGCCAATTCCAATCTCATCCTCTTGGGATGGCTACTTAAGAAACATCAATGGGGGCACCTGGGTGGCTCAGTCAGTTGAGCATCTGATTTTGGCTCAGGTCATGATCTTGCAGTTGACGAGCCCGCATGGGGCTCTGTGCTGACAGCTCAGAGCCTGAAGTCTGCTTCCGATTCTGTGTCTCTCTCTCTCTCTCTGCCTCTCCCCTGCTCATGCTGTCTCTCTCTGTCTCAAAAATAAAAAAGATAAACATTAAAAAAAATTTTTTTGGGGGTGCCTGGGTGGCTCAGTCGGTTGGGCGTCTGACTTCGGCTCAGAAGTCGGGCAGAGAAAGAGGGAGACACAGAATCCAAAGCAGGCTCAGCAGTCAGCACAGAGGCTCACAAACCGTGAGATCATGACCTGAGCCGAGACCCAGAGTCGGACGCTTAACCAGCTGAGCCACCCAGGCGCCCCTATCTGACACTTTTTTTGTTGAAAACTGAACACTTTAAAACTGTATGGTGGCAATTCTGAAAATCAGATTCCCTCTCCTCACAAGACATGCTGTCGCTGCTGTTGTTACTATTGCTGTTTGTTTGTTTAGTGCTTTTCTTGGACTAATTCGATGAAGTCTGTATCTTGTCATGTGCAGCCACTGAGGTCTCTGCTCAGTTGCTTAGTGATAACGGAGCTAAACACTGGAGAGAGACTTCCCTAAATGCCTTGAACAAGTCTCCCACCCTTCAGCAAAGGGCTCTGTGGGTGTGCTGGCACATGTCTTCCATGCTTCAGCGGTTTACAACTGTTTTAAGCCTCTACTTTCTGCTGGTGCAGAGCCTCAAGGCCCGAGGTGAGAACAGGGTTTCAAGCGTTTCCTGGGCATGTGTGCAGTCCTGCCCATGGGCATCGTCTTCTAGAGCTCCAGAGATACAGCAGAGCTTTTCATAAGCCCCCTATGGACATCTCATTCCCAAGATTTTCTTAAGTTTTTTTGGCCAGCTTCTTCTTTGCCCCAGTGGACACCACCGCCGCAGGCAGTTGTGATGTTAAACAATGGCTGCTGATTGTTTTCAACAGAAAAACCGAAGAAGAGGGCTTTACCACGGAGAAACCTCTGAGCCCGGCCAAATACAGACAAGCCCTAGGAATGAGGCTTTACCAGGGAGCTTCCGGAGGAGTCACACAGTGGCAAATCTCTGGCTCTAGGGCTTCTGGGGACTCCAAACCTGTCTTCCCCATCCAATGATCCTACGCTACTTGTTTAAAGCTACCACAGAGCCAGGGAGAGGGAGTGGGAACAGAGCGAGTTAAAAGACAACATTTTCCTTGAATGCACACTCCTGGGATTACTGCAAGCCTATGGCTAATTTCCAGAGTTCTGAAAAGGTTGATTTTAATCATTTTTGCCTTTGTTCTCACTGCTTTTACAGAGAAGGTTTCTAGACGTCCTTATTCTGCCATTCCAACAGTGCTTCTTAATATAAACTTGTTTGTATGTATATTCTATTATAGAAAGCTATGACAGAATAATCGAGAGACTTTCAACCGGGAAAATACTTGGTCTTAGAATCAAATTCTGGGTAAGAAATGAACAGAAATAAAGAAAAAATGTACAATTTTTATTATTTTTTAAATGGCTGACAAATGCTTATCAAGTTACTATGACATTGGGATTCTCTTTAAATACATTTAAGTGACGTTTACGATACACTGGAAATGGTAACCTCTGCATCTAGTTAAACCTTTAAACAACTGGGTGCAACAACATTACATGTGCAAGAGGAACTCTGGGTTCTTCAATTCTTTTAGGGGTCACACAAGCAAAAATGCTTGACTAGCACTTTGAAGTCAGCCTTCTGAAAATTACACTGTCGTTACATCATCCACACACTCAGGAAACTCAGCAACTCCAACACTGAACAGCACGTCTTCGGAACATCAAAGAGCTCCACAGTTAGGCCCTAGTCTGGCCTTCCCACCTGATCACCCACCAGGCCCGAAAGCAAAGCCTCGGCTTCAGCCAGGGTCTCCCCCTGTGGCCGCAGTGCAGGAAGCAGGTCAGAGGAAAACAAGTGGACAAAGACTGAGTAGAAGGCTAACCGGAGCCCACCGCTACCCAGTACCACACCTCGAATTCACGGAAGGTTTGCGTGTCATTTCTTGATTAACTGGTAAGTATATTTGTAAGTGAAAACTAAGAAGCTTTATTAATTTACTTTCTTTGTCTCAAGTATTTTGAGACCTGTTCCTCTACTACATAAAAAAACACACTAAGTCCTATACATAAAGGGAAGTCACTACAAAACTATTTTGTCAACTTGTTTTAATTAGTATAGGAGCTACAAATAAGCTCACTTAAGCACATCTGTCTTAACCTCTTGATTTAGTTTATCCTCCCTTATGTTATTTTAGTAGCTAAGACTGCTCCAAAGTGAGTAGCAAATCCAGTACATGGCGATTACATTCAATTAAACATGTTTTTATGCTTAAAGTAGGGTTTAAACACATGCTTTTACTCAGACAAACCACTCTATACAAATAAACAAGGAAGTTTTACATTTAAAAAAAAGAGAGAGAGGGCTCTCCAACTATATTTAACAACTCAGGCTTTTAACATTCCCTCAATCTATTGTTTACTCTCCTGGACCTACTCTTTTCTTTCAGTTAAAAACCCACAGCCTACCTCGCCTCAAGTTCAAACTAAATAGAAAGTTATAGGCTTTTATTTTACCTATTTTTCATTTCTTTTCTGGTTCTAGCATTCTGTTATCAGTAAAAAAATCTATATCAGTAATAACTCTAAAGTAGAAAATTCATTTTTCCTTTTTTTTTTTAATTTTTTTTTAACGTTTATTTATTTTTGAGACAGAGAGAGACAGAGCATGAACAGGGGAGGGTCAGAGAGAGAGGGAGACACAGAATCTGAAACAGGCTCCAGGCTCCGAGCTGTCAGCACAGAGCCCGACGCGGGGCTCGAACTCACGGACCGCGAGATCATGACCTGAGCTGAAGTCGGACGCTTAACCGACTGAGCCACCCAGGCGCCCCCATTTTTCCTTTTCTAATGTCAAGATCCAAAAGGACAAAGACCCGAATGTGCATGGTTTAGGCTGAATATCAGAATGAAGATAATGGCTGCATAGCTTTCCCAGCATGTTTCTTAAAAATACCAAAGTTCTGGGACACTTGGGTGGCTAAGTTGGTTCAGCATCCAACTTTAGCTCAGGTCATGATCACCCGGTCTGTGAGCTCGAGCCCCACATCAGACTCTGTGCTGACAGCTCAGAGCCTGGAGCCTGCTTCAGATTCTGTGTCTCCCTCTCTCTCTGTCCCTCCCCTGCTTGCGCGCGCTCGCGCGCTCTCTCTCTCTCTCTCTCTCAAAAATAAATAAACATTTTTTAATAAAAAAAACAAAAATAAACAAACAATACCAAAGTTCTACAGAATAGAAATAAGGCAATCTCTTCATTCAAATTCTACAAACATTGCCTGAGCCCACATAGGATCCTTTAGTGATTTGCTGAAGGTCATTCAGCTAGTACATGGCCTTCCCTCTTCCACTCATACCCATACTGCAGACAAATCAATGAAGAGCATAAAGCCACTTTATAACAAGAGGCAGTGACCAACAAGCTTTGTGTAACCGGATCATAGTAAGTCTTTCTACAGTTTGGAATGGTATCTTATACAAAATTATAGAATGACTTACTATGATCTGATTACCCAAAAGCTTAATCAAAGTGTTCAATACCCATATTAATCCTCAGTACCTTTTATACGTACCTTAAAACTACATATAAAAAACCCCCAAGTTAAAGAAGTAAGTGCTGGGGCACCTAGGTGGCTCAGTCAGTTAAGCATCTAACTCTGATTTCACCTCAGGTCATGATCTCCATTTGTGAGTTCAAGCCCCACATGGGGCTCTGTGCTGACAGCGTGGAGCTTGCTTGGAATTCTGTCTCCCTATCTGCCCCTCAGCAGCTTACTCTCTTTCTCTCTCAAAAATAAATAAAAATAAACGTTAAAAAAAGATTAGTGTTGGGGGCGCCTGGATGGCTCAGTTGGTTAAGCATCCAACTGCGGCTCAGTTGGTTAAGCGTCCAACTGCGGCTCAGGTCACCATCTCACAGTTCGTCAGTTTGAGCCCCACATCAGGCTCTGTGCTGACAGCTTGGAGCCTGGAGCTTGCTTTGGATTCTGTTTCCCCCTCTCTCTGCCCTTCCCCTACTCAAACTCTGTCTCTCTCTTGCTCTTTCAAAAATAAACATTTAAAAAAAAAAAAAAAAAACAACCCTAGTGTATTTAAATCAGTAAAATCGCAGCACACCATAGCTAAATTCATCTCCCTACCCTATTTCCATACTCTAAACTAAACTAAATCCTGGGGATGCCCGGGTGGCTCAGTCAGTTAGGCACCAACTTCAGCCCAGGTCATGATCTCACGGTCCGTGGGTTGGAGCCCCACATCAGGCTATGTGCTGACTGACAGCTCAGAGCCTGGAGCCTGCTTAAGATTCTGTGTCTCCCTCCCTGCCTGCCCCTGCCCCTCCCACTCTGTCTCTCTCCATCTCTCAAAAATGAATAACCGTTAAAAAAATTTTTTTTAATAAAATAAAATAAATCCTTACACTTCTTGTTCTCCATGTAACTTTTCTGCCCTGTTAAGTAAGCTTCCCTAAGAAATACTTTCTGCTCCCTTGCCTTCCCTTCAAAATAAACCTGGGAAAATGCTTTAGAGGGATCCCTCCCAAACAGGCAAGTCACTCTGCCGGGATCCAAGGAGAAAAGACAAAGCTTTTGCCTGGGGCCACACTGATCTATTTCTGAAATGCTGCATCAGCAACCAACAAGCAAGTTACAGAATCTGTTGCAACAAGGAAAGACTTGTCAAAGGAGAGAGCATGTTTAAATCTTATACACACCTCAGTAAAATAAAAGCTAGACTCAAGAATCAGTCACGTCTGCATCCTGGTTCAGCAGTTCACTATATATCCACACTCAACCAACACAACCTGCTGTAATATGACTGGTTTTCAAGACACTTTTTCATAAGATTTTTTACTGCTAAGAAAACTCAAAGTTATAGACCCCCAATGATATATTAAGCCAGTGATGCCTTTGTAACTAGAAATTCATTCCTTTTCCAATTACTTTGGTGGAACACACATAATTTTATAGCATGGCACTCTCAAAGACTCAAAACTATTCATTTCTAAACTAGAGGGAAAAAATAATAGACCATTTATAAAGCTACCAAAAATATCTAGAAATTTCTTTTTACTATAGGAGAATTTAAATAGTAAATATAATTCTATTTATATTTTACAATATAATATATATTATATATCTACATATAAATATATACAAGTATATATATGATTATATACTAATTGAATTCTAAGTGTTTCCAAATCTGTCAAGAGAAAACAATTTCCAATTAATTTTTAAAAATTCTTCCAAGATATCTTTTTATCACTTACCTCATGGAACATTAAAAAATAAGTTGTAAGGAAAACTGATTTAGTCCAAAGTCAAAAATTTCAAACCTGAGCATCTAGAGGATGAAACTTACAAAGTGTTTTTAATCAACCAAACCCCAAGAAAAACAACCATACAATATAAACATTGATATATTTATATTCATACATTAACACTTATACATACCAAGCATCATATGCCTATAGGAGTTATTTTGATGAAATCCATAATATAGTTTGGTATATCCAAAATTCTTCACTATGTTTAAAATGCAAAATCCAGGGGCACCTGGGTGGCTCAGTCGGTTGAGCGTCCGACTTCAGCTCAGGTCATGATCTCACAGCTCGTGAGTTCGAGCCCCGCGTCAGGCTCTGTGCTGACAGCTCGGAGCCTGGAGCCTGCTTCAGATTCTGTGTCTCCCTCTCTCTCTCCCCCAACCTACTCGCATTCTGTCTCTGTCTCTCTCAAAAATAAATAAACATTAAAAAAAAATTTTTTTTTAATGCAAAATCCAGAAGGGAGGTAAGGAAACAAATGAAAGTCCTATGTAAGCCTTTCAAATGTTTTTACAACACTTACCCACTCCCCCACTCCATAGGACCCTAGAGGCAGGTAAAGGGTAAAATGCAGAAAGGCCCACAGCGAATGAGGCCCGATTACAGATACACGCACACATGTGAATCATGCAGACAACAGCCAAAAGCAAGGCTCTGTTATGAAAAAATGGTTAAAATCACAGTGGAATCTGCTGCTATAACGAAATGTGGGGCCAGCATGATTCACAGATCACAACAGAATAATCCCCAAATCAGCTCTAGTCATTCTGCTGAAACAACCCTCCGCAAGGCTTACCCCAGTCCTCACGGCAGGGTCAGAAAGCCCTTGCAGAAACTCCTAAGAACGCCCTCCAGGAAACAGACCTGCCCAGACAACAGTAAACAAGCTCTGAAGATTCTCTTGGAAAATCTACACAGCACAACTTCTGGACCCAAACATGGAAGAAACTAAAGGCTCCCCCAAAAAGGATTTTGGAAGAATAACATTCGCAGCAAACTCCACACAGGAAAGCCAAGGGCTGCCTTGGGATTTACCAAATCAGAGTGTGCATTCAGCTAGGCGGGAGCAGCCACATCAAGTAACTTAGAACTTAGAACCAAACACTCAACCAGAAAACACTAAAACCCCTAAATCATGACCCAATAATTTGTTTTTTCAAAAAGCTCTACACTTGGTCTGCAAAGAGTTGGTAACAAACAATGTATCATATCATCTTTATTTTCTACAGATAAGAACATCTGAGATGAGGAAAGTTCACTTGGTCCTGCGAAATGCCAGATCGCAAATTATGACCTGTCTCTCAAACCTCACACTCTGTAGAACAAGCATTGAGTTTGGGAACCTCTTCCAAATCACAGACATCTGAGAAGCACAAGGGCTAACTGGATCAGCACAATGCATGGAGGTGCAAATAAATTTTGGTTCAACTGAGTGCTCTATCTTCATTTCATTAACATGCAAATGTCATTTCAATCCAAATGTCACAAAGAGAAAAATGAGAACTTTCATGACTCAGCATTTCAGTTTGTTATGACAAAGAAATTAGGGGATAGGGTGCTTGGGTGGCTCAGTCAGTTAAGCTCCCAACTTCAGCTCAGGTCATGATCTCACGGTCTGTGGGTTCAAGCCCCGCGTCGGGCTCTGTGCTGACAGCTTGGAGCCTGGAGCCTCTTCGGATTCTGAGTCTCCTCCTCTCTCTGCCTCTCCCCCGCTCACACTGTCTGTCTCTCAAAAATAAATGAACATTAAAAAATAATTTAAAAAAAAAAGAAAAACGAAGAAGTTATGGGCAATTTAGCCCAAGGAGAACTCAAGTCTGCAGGTTTATTCTTGAGAAGAGGTAGTAAATAATGCACCTTTATCTACAAGTTTCAAAGTCCTGTGGAGCAGGGATAGAAACCACATTTCAGAAATGCGCCAGAAGCGACAGGTGTTGAGCACCACAGCTCAGCTGTCAGTTGGACAGTAGTGATCAGGGAAGTGGAGGGTCAGGGAGGGCAGCAGGAACTGCGACCGATTCTGTGAAACAGAGCCTCAAAAATTAAACACAAAAAAGGAAACAGAACCTCACTAATGTAAGAGCACTGCTGTGCACGGATACCCAAATGAACTCAAGTCATTACCCTTCCACCACGCCCACAATGTTTTTCCCACAAGTACAAGACACAGGTGGGACTTCCTCACTCAATACGTTTCTCTTGAGTTCTCTCACTATGTGGATGTTCTGTGATCGTACAAAACCATAACATTTCTAACCAGCAAGAACACCTGATATAAGGCAAAAAGAT
This sequence comes from Neofelis nebulosa, assembly GCF_028018385.1. Lineage (NCBI taxonomy): Eukaryota > Metazoa > Chordata > Mammalia > Carnivora > Felidae > Neofelis > Neofelis nebulosa. Next base: position 129,183,631 of record NC_080787.1, on the reverse strand, counting down.
AATAAACCAAGGAAAATGTACCTCAAAAAAGTATCCTGAGGGGCGCTGGGGTGGCTCAGGCAGCTAAGCAACCAACTCTTCATTTCAGCTCAGGTCATGACTTCCCAGTTCCTGGGATCAAGCCCCGAGTCGGGCTGTCAACCGTGGAGCCTGCCTGGGGTTCTCTCTTTCCCTCTCTCTCTGCCCCTCCCCTGTGCACACTCTCTTACTCAAAATAAATAAACATTTAAAAAAAAAAGTATCCTTAATATACAGAAACTTTCTGCAAATCAGTAAGAACACAAATATGCCATTAATGAAATGAATGAAAAAAACAACACAAATGAGCAGTATACATATAAAGGCACTCGCTCACTGATAATCCAACAAATGGGGCATCTGGGTAGCTCAGTCAGTTAAGTATCCAACTTGCTTTCAAGCTCAGGTCATGATCTCAGGGTGCATGAGATCAAGCTCTGAGTCGGGTTCCGCAGAGCCTGCCTTGGATTCTCTCTGTCCCTCTCTCTCTGCCCCTCCCCTGCTCACAGGCACTCTCTCTCTAAACAAATAAATACACATTAAAAAAAATAACAATGAGCTGTAATTTTTCAACGATCTGGTTGGCAAAGATGAAAATGGTTACCAAAGTCCATGTTGAGGAATGTGAAGAAAGGAACACCATATGCAGGGCCAGTGTCAGCGGAAACTGCCGAACTCTTTCTAGACAGCAGTTAGGCAACTTGTATCAAAACCTTAAAAACCACATGCCTTGTGGGGCACCTGGGTGGCTCAATCGGATGAGCATCCGAGTTCTGCTCAGGTCATGATCTCATGGCTCGTGAGTTTAAGCCCCGCGTCAGGCTCTGTGCTGACAGCTCGGAGCCTAGAGCCTGCTTCTGATTCCTTGTCTCCCTCTCTCTCTGCCAGTCCCCCCGCTCACGCTCTCTCCCTCTCTCTCAAAAATAAATAAACATTAAAAAAATTAAAAAAAAAAAAAAAACATGCCTTGTGACCAGTGATCCCACATCTTAGGACTTTAGCCTAAAGATAATCACATCCTAGTTATGAGCTGTGATCCACTGAGAACAGGAAGTGTGAGTTCAAGTGTTCACAACCTCCACAATTCCAACACCAGGAAATCCTTCTGTCATAATGAGAAGGAATCAGATCCCCATGAATGGAAAATGTATGAGCTAAGTGCTTCCTTGGTCAAGTGCTTTGTTTCACAGATTTAATTTCAGTTCAAGTACCCAAATGATAAGCATAAGGCATTTTAAAAGGAATATAAACAGCCCTATTGCTTCCTTGATGTTTTTTTTACTGAGTTTAAGTCCTCTACTTAAAAACTTGTTCATTATTTATGCACATGTATGTGCGTCCAATATCACATAGGATCACACTGTGGCACTGGGGCCAGGCACATCTCTTTAACCCAAACACGCCTTTTCGGCAGAAAGGGAAAGAGGCCATCTCTGGAGCTTAGTGTCCTCATCCTCAAAAGCAGACTCGTGACTGCTGGGTGTTGAGCCTGGCTCCTAGAAAGCACTCAATAAAGGGCAGTTGTGGTGTCATCGTTGTCCCTATACCTAGAAGCGGCTGCTTCTCCTTTCTGTGGATTTTATGGGTTCTGCAGCCCCAACACACCTACCACCCAAGGAATCTCACCTAACTTGCTCTGTACTGCAAGACATCACCTGCACATCTACAACCAAATGCCTTATAGAGTGGAACTGTATCATTACAGAGCTACCAGTACTGCAATACGTAAGCACTGCCCGATAAAAAGAGATCCGAGGGGTTGGAAACCATTTGGAATAGTTCTTGGAGCTGCCCCGTACATTAGATGCATGCATTTCTGTCTCTCCCACAAAAGACACTTCCCGTTTCTCAACGCCAGCCTCCCTCCGTGGCTTCTGGCAGCAGCACTGTGCCTGTTCAGTAACAACCATCTCAAACCATCTTAGGCTCAGCCTCTCAGATTACCAAGTGCACATGCTGCCAATCAAAAATAGTCAGAACTTGATTCTGTACATTCCCCAGTCTGCATTTCTACCCAGACCCTGAGCTTTGTCAGGCATGTGTAACAAATAATGTGTCGCTTTAATAAGAACTTGTAACATAATAGAGTTCTACTAAATATTATACTGAAATGATCACATTTAAGAGTGCTCATTTAGAAATCTAAAATAGAGTTTGTGATTCAGTTTCAGTATTAGCGTCAAAAGACTCGCCTGAGATACTTTTATAACTTGAAAGGACGTGATCTGAAGTATCAAACTTATACTCATCTCTAGGGAAAAATATACATTTTAAGTTTGGCAAACAGCTCCCTTACTATGAACAATTTGATACCCTGCTAACCTTTGCCTAAACGTATCCTTTTTATCAGTTTTATAAAGGCATATGCCTTAATACCATCTAATAAATTTCTAACAAAATAAAACACAGAAACCCTGAATTATGACACTGTCTTTTGCTATCAGACTACCCACAATTGCTATTACGGGGGGTAATGTGATCTGAACTGCAAAATATTTTGAAGAGATCTAGAATGTGCCACTGTGGCCCAAAAACTGCTTTCAGCTGCAAGCATTTGAGTCCCTGAAATCTCTTATCTGCCTAAAAGCAGAGCCTCTCAAAGAACTCAATCGACTTATGTCCCCTCCCTAGGAGCAATCAGGGAAGACTGACTCTTATCACCAGAGAGATGTCTCCACACCACACCTAAGCAGACATTGTCACAAAACTATCGCGTTGCCCATCTATTCTCTAAGGGCCCATTTATCTTTCCAGAAAGTTATTTCTTTTTCTATAGGTGCTCTTTTTCTCTTCCCTTCTCTCATTTGTCTTCCCATGAATGTCCTTCTCCCCTCCCCTTCACCAATGAAGATGGTATATAAGCCACAAATTCTAACCCCCAACTTTGAGTGGCATATTTTCCTTGATTAAATCTGCCTTTTCTCTTGTTTATGTATCTTTTGTCATCTTAATTTGCAGGCCCCCAATTATTACACCTAAGATGGAGGAAATGCTTTTCCTACTGACAATTTAAATCTACAAAATACATCCTATAAGTGTATGAGAATCATGCTTTCTTATTAATTGCAGTCAAAAGCAATTATATAATTAACATTTAACACTTCCTCTTTAAGTCTTCCTGTTTTCTCGCTTTTCTTTAAACTTCCTATTAATCTTTGTTTCTAACTCTTAGATTGTTTTCAAGTATTATTCTCGTAAGTATAATTTGGCAGAAATAAAGTTTCCCTTTTCTACTTCTGACAAATCAGAACATATAATAATTGAGCATTAGAAACACTACTCTTAAAAAGAAAAAAAAACTACTCTTTGCCATTTGATAAAAACCTCTCCAGTACAATCAAACTAAAACATCCTGTTGATTAAATAAAGCAAGTTGCTATCTCACCAACCACTAAGAACTGGAAGCTTTCTGAAATATACAGAATTAGGCACCCGTGCACATACACGTACACACACGTACACACACGTACACACACACACACACACACACACACACACACACACACGCAGGGTTACTTTGTACAAAACAATGAAAGCCAACCACAAACCAGAGGTTGTTTTAAAACTGATCCAATGATGATAAAAATAAAATGACAAACCAAGAAAATTAGTCTAACCTGGCTCTGAGATACATACTTTTTACCAAGGTATGAAAAATAAACCATAGGGACAACTCTCCCTGCAGGGAAAAACCCTTTCTGCTCCGATGGCCACAACCACTCCCTTGGCAGTCAGTTGTTTCTCTTAAATTAACCTCAATTAGCTAACCTTGCATGGCTCAGAAAGCACCTGGATGCTGGTGCCCACAATGAAGACTCTCCACACAGCAGCCTTGGGTACCATAACACCATCACCCGTGTGCCCACTGCTTTACTAAAAAGCCACAATCAAGGGTCCATGGCAAGTTGGGCCAACAATCCTTGACCAGCCGTATCAAAAAAAAAATTGCTGGGGTGTCCAGGTGATTCAGTCGGTCGAGTGTCCAACTCTTGAATTCGGCTCAGGTCATGAGCTCATGGTTTGTGGGTTCAAGCCCCACGTAGGGCTCTGTGCTGACCATGTGGAGCCTGCTTGGGATTCTCTCTCTCTCAAAAATAAATAAACATTTTAAAAAATTTTAAATAAGAAAAATTGCTAAAATAGCATTCTGCTGAAATTACAACTGAATAGGGCTAGGTTTAGTAGTAGGCAGGGATAGATAAGGGAGCCGTGACCACATGCTTCAAGACTCCCTGTAGAGGCCCTGGGCCCTCCTGGGCCCTCCTACTCCTCAGAGTGGCCACCAGCATCCCCCCCCCCCACCCGCCCCCGCCCCTTCCACAGATTCAAGTGGGAGGCTATATAGCTGCAGGTGGGTTGGGGGTAAAGAAAGGACAAACACATTCCAGACCTGCCCATGCTAGGTGCCATGAGTAGATTCTCACAAACTGTTATCCAGTTCCTGATAAGGTCCCAATAAAAAGTCGGAGACAAAAATCTTTGGCGGAAACCCAGTTGGGACTCCTCTCACTCCCTCTCACTCGCTGAGAACTTTGTACTTTTGCTCAATAAACTCTATCACCGTGCTCGCTCTCTGCTGTATGAGATTCATTCTTCGACTCCATAAGACAAGGAAGGACCAGCGTCTCTCCCACCCAGCTATAACACAACTTTACAAGCCTGTCAACAACCTACAATGACAAACCAAGCTATTCCCTTGTGCGGGTTCAGCTGACCATGTGCCTACTTACAAACCTCAGGGATGGTCCTCCACTGGCTACAAAACATCCAGATTTAACCATCTGGCCCCATTCCCTTTCCAGCTTCCTGTCCTACTACTGCACCTCAAACCAGTCACAAACTCCTGGCAGCAATCTTTCCCATCTCCCTCTGCTTGAAACATCTTTCCTCTGCTTTCAGAACTACATGCTTCTCTTCCTCCAAGACTTGGTTCAGATGTCCCCTCCTCCGGGAAATAAATCATTTTCTCCACTGGGCCTCCACAGCACATTATCATGCTCCTAGTGTTTACAGGTCTCTGTCCCAGCTTCACCATTAGCCTGTAGGGATGTAGAATCTGATGTGTTCAACTACAATTCAACATTAAACTTCCAGTCATAGAAGAGACAACAGGCACATAATAAATGTTTAGGAAATGGCCGAGTGCACAGATGAACAAAACAACCAACAAGCAAACAAATGAACACACCAACTAATGAACCTTCTAGTTGTGGCCTGGAGAGAGGAGACATTAATATTAATGTCAGTAATATTAAGCCCTGGCTAATCCCCAAAGGACACCCTGAGCTCCTTACCTCCTTTCAGCTACTCTTAAACCCCACACATGTTCATTTCACTTCTCTGTATCTTCAAATACAATCCGCATCCTTAATCCACATTTTTACCACCTCAGAAGCTCCAGCTCTTTATTTCATAGTTGCCCTTGTGTAGTCCATGTAATAACCAACTTGCACTTGTTTCTATAAAGGCTCCCAAACAGACCATAAACCCTTTGGGCACAATTCTTTTGTCCTTGTAATCCGAGGGCCTCACATTGTCCTTGTGATCCCAGAGCCTAACACAGTGCCTGACAAATAGTACTCAATACATGAGACAAATAAATAAATGAAGAAAGGAAGATGTAACCATATTCACGTTTTGCTTGTTACTTTTTTTCCCTGTTTTGCTAAATCACCTGATTTTTCCACGTAAACTATAATAATCAGAAAGAGAAGATGAGGGAAGAAAATATCATTTATAATCGAATCAGTACTTGAATAAAAACCTGTATCGTACAAGTCTTTTGCTATATTAACATTCACAGACACTTCACCACCATCTTATTGTCTCTCAGTGTCTGTTCTCAATGCATAATAGTTTTGTTTTTTTTTTTCTTAGAGAGACATAAGCAGGGGAGAGTGGCAGAAAGAAAGGGACAGAGACCGAGAGAGAATCTTAAGCAGGCTCACGCTCAGCACAGAGCCCAACAGAGGAGGCTGGATCCTGGGATCATGACCTGAGCTGAAATCAAGAGTCAGATGCTCAACCGACTGAGCCACCCAGGTGCCCCTGAATGCATAATACTTTAAAAAGTTTTCTAACTGAATAAAGTTGAACAAATCACAAAACATATAACGCTATTACTGCCAGTACCCATATCAGCCAGGCTCTGAGCCAAGATCTTTAATGCACTGTTTTTCTTAATCTTTATAAACACTCCAAAAGGTTGTATTTGGAAAATGGGAGTCTGAGAAAGGTTAGATCGCAAAGTCACTTAGCTGGTAAACTGGACCACCTACACTTGCACCCAGGTCTGTTGAGACCACATGCTTTTTGACTAAAATTTTAAAAATTCTAGCCCTGGGGCACCTGGGTAGCTCAGTGGGTTACACATCTGACTCTTGATTTCGGCTAAGGTCACGATCTCACAGTTTGTGAGTTTGAGCCCCACCCCAACCAGGATCCGTGCTGGTGGTACAGAGGCTGCTTGCGATTCTCTCTCCCTCTCTCTCTCTGCCCCTCCCATGCTCTCTATCTCTCTCTCAAAATAAATAAACTGTGAATGGATGAATGAATGAATGAATGAATGAATGAAATTCTAGGCCTTATTTCTTAAAATTAGAATAAATGATGTAGACAGAACTTCAAAAGCCTATCCCTTCATCTTCACTATTACCAACTGCTCAAATATCATTCACCATTATTAGATATCTTGTTGAATTCTTGTTAGCCACCAAATCACTAAAGAGCACAGAAGTCCCCAACCGAAACATATGCAGCCTTGGAAAGTCCCCTTAAGTGTGACAGCATCTGCTCCAGGCTCTTGATCCTACTGGGGCCCTCTTACTGCTGAGAATTAGGCAGCAATTCTCCAGCATGCCGTTAAAACTACAAGAACTCAGGACGGTGAGGCTGTGGGGGAAGGGCACTCTGACCAGAGCAGGGTCAAATTCCCACAACTTTTCTATAGGACAATCTGTCAGCATACATTAATTTAAATATTTTTTTAAAAAGCATATCATTTGACACAGTAAGTCCACAGGGAAGAATGTATCCTAAGTAACTGGATAACTCCCACAGATGTATAAATAAAAACCTAAAGGTCAAACAATAGTAGAATGATCAAATTATCCAAGGTACGGACACATGATGGCATATTATACAGTCACTGAAACATTAAAATGGTGATGAACCTGTGTATTTACTACTCTGCTAAATTTCCACAAAATACTGCCTCTGTAAAAAGCTGGTTACAAAATAGATTATCCTCTTTTTTAAAAAATTATACATGTACTTTTGAAAATCTGTAAGAGAAAATATTAAAAGCATACAAGTACAATGGTGATCTAAGTGGTAAGATTATGTGTTTGAATAGAAAGTCAAAGAACTTCGCCCATCTTTATTTTTTTTTAAGTCTATTTATTTGAGGGAGAGACTGAGAAAGAAAGATTGAGCAGGTAAGGGAGGGGCAGGAAGAAGGAGAGAGAGAGAGAGAGAGAGAGAGAGAGAGAGAGAGAGAGAGAGAGAATCCCAAGCAGGCTCCACGCTGTCCACACAAAGCCCAATGCAGGGCTCAATCCCACGAAATGAACCATGAGATCACCTGAGCCAATACCAAAAGTCAGACACTTAACCAACTGAGCCACCCAGACACCCCATCCGCAGTGGCCATTTTATTCTCTTTCCACAGTGGCCATTTTATTACTGATAAAATAATGAAATAGCAAAATATTTTTAATTAAATCTATCCCTTAAAAATGCCAAAGAGCTCGTGAGCAAAATCAATCAGATTTTTTTTTTCCCTAGAGTTTTCCTTTTGATGCCTTCAAGTTTTTTAAATTGTTCATAGATAAGCGTGGAGTAAATTCAGAGGAGGATTAAGCTGCAAGAGACTTCCCAGTTTTATCTCCTGTTTTCAATTCTTTACAGAATGATACATATTCTTGGACTTGGATTACATGATACATATTCTTGGACTTGGATGACATTGAAGGTTCAGTTTTTAGAATTCAAGCTCAGGTCCTTTCAGAAGTAAATAAAGAAAAGATGGTACCCAAAACCTCCATTAACAGATCATAGAAGAGTTTTTACTCACGGTGCCTGGGGTGGCTCAGTCATTAAGCGTCAGACTTCACCTCAGGTCATGATCTCACGGTTTGTGAGTTCTGTGAGTTCAAGCCCTGCATTGGGCTCTGTGCTGACAGCTCAGAGCCTGGAGCCTGCTTCAGAATCTGTGTCTTCCTCTCTCTGCCCTCCCTCCCTTGCTCACACTCTGTCTCTCTTTCTTTCTCTCTCTCAAAAATAAGTAAACATTAAAAAAAAAAATTTTTTTTAAGTTCTTACTATAATATACAAAGTGCACAAGATGAATCTTTGATGGATGAGGCAATATTTTCTATCAATCCCCATTACAAAGGTGGATCTCAAAAGACAAGATCCAAAAGTAGCAGATTTTTTTTCATTTTTATTCGCTTTTGAGAGACAGAGCATGTGCACAAGGGGGGAAGGGGCAAAGACAGAGGGAGACACAGAATCGGAGGCAGGCACCAGGCTCTGAGCTGTCAGCACAGAATCCGACGCAGGGCTCAAACTCATGAACTGTGAGATCACGACGTGAGCCAAAGTCAAACCCTTAACTGACTGAGCCACCCGGGTGCCCCAAGTAGCAGGTGTTTTTAAACACCTGACAAAATTAACTTCTAAATAAGAAAATGTCTTCCAAGATGATAATCGTACCCTACATACCTTAGGCCTGCAATAAATATTTCTTGATTTGAAAATAAACAGGGGGCGCCTGGGTGGATCGGTCGGTTAAGCGTCTGACTTTGGCTCAGGTCATGATCTCATGGTTTGTGAGCTCGAGCCCCGCGACGGGCTCTGTGCTGACAGCTCAGAGCCTGGAGCCTGTTTCAGGTTCTGTGTCTCCCTCTCTCTCTGCCCCGCCCCTGTTCATGCTCTGTCTCTCTCTCTCTCAAAAATAAATAAACATAAAAAAAAAAAGAAAAGAAAATAAACAGCAGGCAAACACTCTTCATTTTTCTTCTGATGAATAGAGACAATTTAAATATAGTAAAAATTCAAGTAAACACCTAAAAAGAGAAACTACTTATAATAAACTACAAGCCTGAAGTTATACAAAATGTGTTCACTGACCTAAGTATGCAGAAAAACACAAATCTTGTTTATAGGGAACAGGTAGAGTTCCAAAAACCCACTTGTAAAGATGTATGAAATTCAGGGCACATTTCCCGCCAAAACCCTGTTACACTGGTAGTGAATTCCCGGCCTGATCCTAAAGGGTAGTGAGAACTATTTATCCCCCACGCCTGTGTTTTACGTGGATAGCACTAGTGGTGTATGGGAAGAAACAGGTAATGCTAGAGGAATAAAAAGGGCTCTTCGTCACTCGTCACTCGGAGAAGGCTCTCAGCTGAGTGCCTCTCCAGAGAGGCTCTCCAGCCAAGAGATAGATGCCACTCCCCAGGTCATACTGTCTCTTTCAGGAGACAGTCCAAGTCCTAAAGACCAGTCAGTGGAGGAAGCGGAGTTTAAAGGCCCTGCCCCCGTGCCTCAAGGTAAGATAACTCTGCAGGGCATCCCAGCTCCAGAGTTCCCTGTCGTAACTGCAGGGCAGTTCAACTCCTTGCTTTACTCAATCCTGCTTCCCTCGCTGCCCAGCTAGAGCATTCCCAGTAAAACTCCTACACGTAAAATCTGTTTCAAAGACTGTTTCCAGAATCTAAGGCAAATAACTAACATTTAGTAAGCTCACATTATAAGTCAAGCACTGTGCGTATACATACTTATATAGTATATAAGTTATACGTATGTAATATATGTGATCTTGCGGTATTACGGGTAGGTACTACAATCCCATTTTAAGTATGCAGAAACTGAGCCTCGGAGACGTCAAATGACTTGCCCAAGATTATATCTATGCCTTCCAAATGCACAGCCAATCAATATGTAAACAAACTCTCGTATACTTATACTGTAAGTGTTGCTGAATGGAATGGATTAAGGCAGATTCAGCTACCCAGAGGTTCTGGTGGCAGTCAGGAATGAGTGGCGTGGTGACCCATGGTCATACATAAAACAGGAATTAATAAAAGGACTTGGGATCCAGGCCCATTGAAAACTACATACTATGATCAAGGGTCCATATATTTTAGGCCCTCAGCAAAAAAGCAGTGGCCTAATGGAACCAGAATTCCAAAATGAAACTACATCGTAATAATCTACCGCATGATTCCTAGACCCTAAAAATAATGATTGGCAAACCTAGTCCACCTACAATCAAAACGCTACAATATGTACACCGATGTTTACTATGTAGGAGGAGCATGGCACTTCATCTTTTACTCCAATTCCTGCAAGAAGCTCCCTAAGCCACTATCTAGAAATGCACTAATGAGGGGTACGAAGTCTTTACAATTAATATTCATCTTACCCAAGACGCACAACTGCACCCAGTGCAACTTCTCCCCCTATAACCATTCCATAGCTTCCCGAGCTTTCCCTGACAGTCTTCTTTTATACATTAAGCAGCTATTTACACGTACTGACAAAGAGTGAACAACTGAGAACTAATATTACCATGCCCTGGTGGCCATCCTGCCCAGGAACCACAAGACACAAAACAATTCTATCAACTCCAAACAAGTACAAACGACAACTACTGTTAACTTCATTAAATTTGCGTTTGCATTTGTAGATCACAACTGACTTGAACAATGAGAACGAACTGTTTAAAAGTTTAAGAGAATTCAGATTCAGCACATCCTCAAAATAATCACTTAATTTCTAATATTCATAACTGCAAAATCTAATGTCACAAGTTAAAAAAATCAAAATATACTTAGAAATACTATAATAGTGCAATCAGTGTCATTCTAAAATTCAAAAATAATTGGGCCTTAGCAGCTGATTCTTGAGAGTTTGCATATCTGTTGCCCCTTCCTTTAAAACTCACCAATGCCACTTCTCCTACCCCAACATTAGAAAGCATAGCTTTAAATGGCAAACACACACACACACGCATATTTGTAATTTCCTTATTTATCAATTTTGCACACAAGAGGCCTTAGCACCCATGTTGAGTTACCAACTGCAGTGACAAGTTCTTCAAATTAAAATGGATCACGGAGACTTCACACCATGGCACAACCAAATATGGAATCCTAAAATACAGCTTGCTGATCAAAGTCTGTGTCTTCTCTAACCCTGACAATGGCAATGTTTGGCCCAGTTCTTACCTTTTTCTCCATTCACCTCATAAAACAAGTTGCAAATCAGAAATACACAGTTCCACACAGACAGACACAAAAGTGCTAAATATACCTGAGTTTGACATTGCAGAGGAGAGTAATAATAGTGACACCATAACCAGCTTAAAGTTTACAGAGGAGGAGGTATCACCAGCCTAAGAAAAAGTATTTCCTCGCACAGCTGTAAAGTGGTTTAATCTTTTGGAGAAAAAGATAAATAGCTGGGAATGCAAGCTGGTGCAGGCACTCTGGAAAACAGTATGCAGGTTCCTCAAAAAAACTAAAAATGGAACTACCCTACAACCCAGCAAATGCACTACTAGGTATTTATCCAAGGGATACAGGTGTGCTATTTTGAAGGGACACATGCACCCCCATGTTTATAGCAGCACTATCGACAATAGCCAAAGTATGGAAAGAGCCCAAATGTCCATCGATGGATGAATGGATAAAGAAGATGTGGTATATATATACAATGGAGTATTACTCGGCTATCAAAAAGAATGAAATCTTGCTATTTGCAACTACGTCGATGGAACTGGAGGGTATTATGCTAAGTGAAATTAGTCAGAGAAAGACAAATATCGTATGACTTCACTCATATGAGAACTGTAAGAGACAAAACAGATGAGCATAAGGGAAGGGAAGCAAAAATAATATAAAATCAGGGCAGGGGACAAAACATAAGAGACTCTGAAATATGGAGAACAAACAGAGGATTAGTGGAGGGGTTGTGGGAGGGGGGATGGGCTAAATGGGTAAGGGGCACTAAGGACTCTACTCCTGAAATCACTGTTGCACTATATGCTAACTAATTTGGATGTAAATTAAAAAACAATAAAGTTAAAAAAAATTAATAAGTAAACAGCCATCGTGAAGCTTCATACAGACAAAAAATAAAAAGGTACACCAGAACTGGAATGCGAGCTCCATGAGGACTAGGATGTCCTCTCTTGATTACCACTGTACCCTTTCATACTTAACACAGTACTTGTAACACTGTGTTTAATATTTTTTGAAGGAATGAATGATAGCTATCATCATTCATTGATCACTTTTCTTAAAAAACTTTAGTAAGCATGTTAAAAGCTTAACAAGCCTTTAAAACAAGAACTGCAAACCAGAGAAGAAAGTAACACTCTGAGCCTCAGAATAACTCTATGGGGGGGGGGGGGGGGCCAATGGAATATATACAATTTTTTTTTCAATTTTACAGGCGAGGAAATCAAGTGTCAGAAAGACTGAACTTCCCAAGAAGACAGAGCTCTAAAAGGCTAAACCACCAGTCTGTCTTCCTTCCCCTATGCCACATCAATACCAAAATGAAGTTCAGAGCTAGGAAAACAAAAGAACATGGATGGAGAAGACAGTCTGGCCAAAAATTGTATTATCAAACATTCAAAACTAGGCTGTCTGTTCCTGGAAAAAAAGAAAACTTTCCTACATCACTATTGTGGAGATACAGTCAGTGGGGCCTATGGTTCTGTTCTTAATTGGCTACACTTCAATCTCCTACGTTCAGAGCACTGTGGGGCTCTTCTGAGTGCAGGTGCCTCTTTAAAAAAGTGACTGATCTGCATGAAGAATGGCTTCAAAAGCTGAAAAGCTACAAGTTAAAAGTCAGAAATAAAGCTCCTAATATCCCTTCGTTAAAATATACCTCTATTCCCTTCCCTGAAAAACTGCCTGACCAGAGGAATTCAAAGAACTGTCCAAGTAAGAAAAAAGTGTTTGGCCGGCACCCGATAACGAAAATCGTGTCTCTCTAGTGACAACGGCAATCTGTCACAACTTCAGTATTCCCTAAGTGCCCTTCAAAAGGTGCATTAAGGTACTGCCTAAGAGTAGCAGGCTTCCTTCTAAAACTGTGAAACAGAATCATACAGACGATGATTTTTTTTTTAACTCCGGTCTGAGAACGGAAGTCAAGTTCAGATTCTCTTCCTTCCTCAAGCGAGTAAGAGAATTAAAGAGCGCGCGCGCGCACAAGCACGCACACACACACGCCCTGTAGTAAAAATGTCTCGGGGCCTCTTCACCTGTGGCAGTCGCCGCAGCAAGCCCCGATTTGCTGGGATTTGAGGCTCTTCCCCACGCGGGGAAAAGGCGGGTGGGTGAGGGGGGCACAGGGGAGAATGAACTGGTGCCTAAGTTTCCAAGCGGATCATTCTTTTCAACTTGGGCAGCTCTTTCCTTCCCCCCACCCCGCCGCTCCCCACGGGCCGCAGCACACAGTCGGCTCCGCCAGAACCGGCAGGGCCCGAGGGGAGCACTACCGCCGCCGCCGCCGCCGCCGCCGCCGCCGCCGAGCCCCGGGGCACCCCTCGGCGTCGGAGGCGCAGGCGGCCCCGGGTTCTCGGCCCGGGAGCGGCGCAGACCCCGGGCACGGGCGGCAGATCAGTCGTCGCCGCCGGGCGTGGGGACCGGGAAGGGACAGCCGCCGCGGGGCGGAGGGGCGGGGTGAGCACTTCCTGACTCTCGCATTGTCCACGCACCGCCCGCGCCGCCCCGGGCCCCGCCACCGCGCCTTCCCCGTCGGGGAGGAAGTTGGCGTTCGCCCCGCCAGCCCCGTCTTACCGTTCTTGGCGTCGCCCGCGGCAGCAGCCCCCGAGGCGGCCGCGGCGTTGGCGGCGCCAGTCCCCGCGCCTCCGGTGCCCGCCGCGCCCCCGGTGCCCGGCGCGCCCGCCGCCACCGCTCCGCAGCCGGCCGCCGCCGCCAGGCCCCCCCCGGCCGCCGCGCCCGCCGCGCCCGCCGCTGCCAGGGCCCCGGCTCCATTTTCCTGCTCGTCCCCGCTGCTGTTGGCGCGCTTGTTTTTGCGGCCGCCTTTGCTGCTTTTGGGGTTGGGCATCTCGCGAGCGTCCAGGTGCCCGGCGTCAAGGAAGGCGGCTCCCCGCCGCACGGCCGCTCCCGGCCCGCGCGGCGCCGGCTCCGGGAGGAAGAGAATGGAGGGCGCGGGCCGGCGGCTCCTTCGGCGCCCGTCTAGCCGCGCGGCCCGCGCCGCGCCATCCCGGCCGCCGCGCCCTCCCCGGCTTCCTGGAGCCGGCGCGCGGCCACCCGAGGCTCGCAGCCGCGCGAGCGCGGCGGGCTCGGGACCCGAGCGAGACGCTCCCGAGCCGGAGGGAAAAGGCGGGTCTCCGGCTTGTTTTGATTCGGCTTCGCTGACACGCTCTGGCCCCGCCCCCGCCCGTGACGACACTGGGGATTCGGCCTGGCCGCGCCCACCAGGTGACCTCAAGGCGGACCGGCCCGCCCGCGTGACGTCACGCCCCGCGCGAGCCGGCCACGTTCGAGTGACGTCATTGTGGCGCCCTCACCGCGGGCCTGCGAAGCTATTGGCCGTGCGCGAAGCCACCTTCCTGAAGTGGCCTCCTACACCAATCCGGTGGCATCTGGCGTAGTTATTCGGTGGCCTCCCGACCTTCATGTAATTGAGGCTTAGAACAATATGGTCCTGAAAAATAGGCGGGTGTCTAGAAGAAGGGAAAACAAAGGATTTTGGATTAATAATCCATCAAAAGACCTTACCCTTCAAGAACAGTTTTAGGGGCAGTAATTACGGAAGTAGGATCGAGGTCCCAGACAATGGGGATGAACAGCAGGGTCCCTGAATGAGAAGCCGGCACAGTGTAGTGATGAAAGTAATTCATACAAACAGGACCCACCATCCAGGGATAAAACTAAATGTTGCCTGTGACCACTAGGCAGGACCTGCTTGGGAGGAAACCCAATCCCTGTGGGCTGAGCTGTCCCAAAAGAGAGATAGCTGCGTTGGAAGCAGGCTAAGATTAAAACGTGACGCCTCTGAAGAGAGGCAGTGACCGGAGAGCAGGAGACCCCTGGGAAGAGTTCTACATGGTTTCTCTTTTCTGCAACTTTATTCTGCCTTTTCACAGACCAGCTCCTTCCCATATCTCAGGTTCCAGATCAAACACACTTCCTTCAGGATGTTATAGTAGAGCTCCTACCTTCCGGGAGGAGCTGTGAGAAGTATCACTGATAATTTTTCTCATCCATCTCTCATTATGTTGACGACGTATACGTTTACTTGCTTCCTAGCTATCTCCTTCTCACTCTCTGGAAAGCTCCACAGGTAGTAGGTTTTATCCGTCTTGGGCACCTCAGGCAGCAGCTAGCATATATTTGTTGAATGTATCAGTTAGGTTATTTTCCCCATGATCTATGGAAGAAAACTATTTTAGTTGACAATTTACAGTTTTCCCCTCCTCTAGTGTAAACTTTAATTAACCCAGCTCTTCAGTAAAGGCTCAGTGGCTGTGTTATAAAGCATAAAGGGACAGACAGGGATGTGCAGAGAACTCTCCCTCTCAGGCTCACCTAATGGAGAGATTCTGACTGGGAGCTCCCAGGTTCATAGGAGAGTCCACAGCAGAGCTTGGAGCTACAGGGAGGAGCACTGGATACTCAGGGGTAATTGCTGGTTGGACTTTTCAGTAGGAAAATGATGAACCTTTTAATTCCCCAATACATGTGGATAGTTACATTAGATAAATAAATATTTTGTGCCTATATTTTCACATCTATTTCTCCCCCACCCTGACATCTTCTAAGCACTAGAGGAACAGAGATTGAGTCTATCTTTCTAGCTAACTCGGCAGAGTCTAGCAAAAAACCTGACCCACAGTAAGTGGTGAAGAAAATCTGTTGAGTGGAGGTTGCGTAATGCACTTTTCTCTGGCTACATTTTTCTGAACCTTGAAGTCTCAACCTAAACCATCCATTCTCTAGGAAGTCTACTCTGACAGCCCAAAGTGAGATTCGCCCCCAAGTGCTCCCTGTTACCTTCCCTACCAAAACGCCATGCACACACGTATTGAAGATGCCTGTTTACTTGTCTCTTGCCTGGGCCCCCACTGGACTACCAGCTATGTGATGGCAGAAACTGTGTCTTAGTTTCTGCCTCACTGAATCCTTGTTGCCTAGCTCAGTGCATGCTATAGAGTATGTATATGAGAAGTGCATGAATAAATGAATGGACAAATGTTTTGAAGGTATATGAAGCAGGATTTGGTCACCACTTGGCCCCGGGAAGGCAAACAATACTGAAAACTGGAGGAAATGCTGATGGTGTGTAATTAGAGACTTCAGGGGGAGAATGGAGGAGCTGGGGATGAAGATAATGAGGTAATGTGGCCTATTCAGATTTAGCTTAATTTCATTACTGAGATTCCTCACTAGAGGTGGCTGAGACGTCTCACCTTGCCTTGGGCCTTTCTTTCTTTTTCTTCTTTTTTCTTTTTTTTTTTTTTTTTTTTTTGAGTGGTGAGAATGAAGAGTTTTTTTTAACATTTATTTATTATTGAGACACAGAGACAGCATGAGCATGAGCATGGGAGGGGCAGAGAGAGAGGGAGACACAGAATCGGAAGCAGGCTCCAGGCTCTGAGGTGTTAGCACAGAGCCCCACACAGGGCTCAAACTCACGGACCGCGAGATCATGACCTGAGCCGAAGCCGGACGCTCAACCGACTGAGCCACCCAGGCGGCCCGAGAATGAAGAAATTTTATATTAGAATACCGGAAAATGGAGATAACTATTTTCTTGAATAAGCACATTGCTGTCATGCCATAGTGGATCAGAGTACGTATGCCTGTACCCTGCAGACAGATGTTCATTCCAGCTGCCTCCCACCTCTAGATGAGACTTAAGAATTGGAAGCTTTCCCACAAAAAATGTCATAATTAACTCAAAGCACACAGCCATCCAACCAGGTGCTTTTCTTATTCATAGTGTGAGCCACCTCCTCCTCATTCAAACTAAAACAAAATCAAAAGGAGGAAGGAGAAGCTGGGCCACTTCTTCCATTCCTAACCATGCTCATCTGTTTTTAGCCTTAGTCAAATTTGATGCAGAGGCAACAGTAAAGGACTCCATTTCCTACTTCCAAACAACATGTGGGATTTCCTTGGAATCCTAGCCCTTTATCTTTCCCTTTTTACATGGTTTTTGAAGAAGAGAGAAAGGGAGAAAGCCTGTCCAAAGAGCAAAAGATGGATGGTGGGTGACCCAGAGCCCTCCCCTCAGATGCTTCCAGAAGAAAATGAGAAGAGTTCTAGGAAACCATGGAAGCCTCTATGCTCTGTACATCCACACTTGGCTTCTGTTTAATTTCCATGATCAACCCATGTGTTCTGAAGTAAACTTTGAAAAAAAGTATACCTCTACCCAAGGTTTCCTTCCCCCAAACTTTATCACCCACTCCAAACCACATCTTTGCAAAATTGAATAAAACACAGCAACAGGGGCGCCTGGGTGGCGCAGTCGGTTAAGCGTCCGACTTCAGCCAGGTCACGATCTCGCGGTCCGTGAGTTCGAGCCCTGCGTCAGGCTCCGGGCTGATGGCTCGGAGCCTGGAGCCTGTTTCCGATTCTGTGTCTCCCTCTCTCTCTGCCCCTCCCCCGTTCATGCTCTGTGTCTCTCTGTCCAAAAATAAAAAAAATAAAAAAAATTAAAAAAAAACGTTGAAGAAAAAAAAAAAAAAACACAGCAACAATCCAGGTCATCAGAGGTAAACAATCGATAGCCTTGAGAAAAGGGACAAGCTAATCTTCAGGACTGGATCAGAATAAATGGTCATTGTTTCAGTGTTCTTGTTCTGTTTGCGTTTTTGCTTGACCTGTGTGCCTGTCTTCTGAACTCTTGGGGTCAACTAAGTCCTTTGGGCTAGAATTGGGCTGATCTGCTAAAGTCACTTCAAGTAAATATACCTTGAACAATGCCTATTATCTCTATGGACCAGGGTTTTTTGTTTTTGTTTTTGTTTTGTTTTTTTCTAGAAATAGCCTCTCCTATGCCCAGAGGTTTACTTTGAGGAATAGTAATAGTTGTGATTACCAAGACTTTTAACAAAATGCAATACTAATGCAAATAATGACATGAATTATTAAATGCCATAGATCTGCTCTCCTATTAAACTGTTCCCAATTATCAATATTAATATTTTTCTCAAATGTGTATCCTCATAATCTGTTTCCAGGCCTTTATTTTGACTTTTACATTATTTCCATAACCTACAAAAGCAGTCATATAAAAGAATAGAATTATCTCAGTGCCCCCTGAACTTGCTACCTACCACAGCCTCGGTGCCTTCTTTGCTCATACTGTTGTTCCAACTCAGCATCAACACTGTCATGAACCCCAAAAACCTAAATAGGACTCTCCTTTCAAGAGACACACCCATAATCTTTCCCAGGACAGACATCCCTGGACTCCTACCGTTCAAGACTCGTTTACTTCCCACCTCTGTGCGCTCACCACCTGGCTTCCAAACTGTGGCTCATAGTCTCTTTGCAGGCTATGAGATCAGTTCAGAGGGTTCCTACCAGCATGTTTTGAAAACTGAAACAGAACAGAAAATATCAACGCATTGCATATAGATATTAAGTATTGTTTTGTAAAACATACATACTATCTTTGTAAAATTTTGTTTACACACACACACACACACACACACACACACACACACACAGAGTCTTGTTGTATAGTCCATTTCTTATTGCGGTTGCAAGCCAAAAAAATCTGAAGCCACTGACTATACCATACCACGAAGTATTGGATTTGTATGGGCTGTCTTTCCATGGTTTTCTCACCTCAGGAAGAGCATTTTCTCCCTCCAAGTATATATTAAATTCTGCAAAGGAAGGCATCATATCTTTTATCTTTTCTACGTCTTCCAATGAACCTACCATTACAAGTGTTTTTGACTGCATGTTCCATACATATGTAAAAACAAACCAAACTTGCGAGACCTGGGTGGTTCAGTTGGTTGGGCATCAGGCTTCCGCTCAGGTCATGATCTCACGGTTCATGGGTTCATGCCCCACATCGGAATTCAGCACAAAGAGTGCTTCGGATCCTCTGTTCCCTTCTCTCTACACCTCCTTGCTTGCGCTTTTCCCAAAATAATAAATATTAACAAAAAAAAATCAAAAACCTGAAATTCTATTGGGGGAGGGGTGGGCAACACAACAAACACAGAGGAAACAAATACAAATTAATCAACCGTTAACCTGAAAATTAAAAAAAAATTTAAAAGATGGGTAGGCTGCATTTTGTTTTGTTTTGTTTCCTCTGATTTTGGAGGGGGAATGGTGCCCTCAGATCCCCAGAAGGTAGAGGGGTAATGGAGGCTAAATTGTCAAAGAAGTCTTCACAGAGAAGCATGAAGATTAGTCTTTTAAAAGGGCTTGAAATCAGGGGCAACCTGCTGGCTCAGTTAGAAGAGTGTGCAACTCTTGATCTCAGGGGGTTGAGTTCGAGCCCCACGTTGGGTATAGGCATTACTAAAAATAAACAAACTTTAAAAATAAATAAAAAATAAAAGGAAATGAAAGCAAGAATGAGTACAGAATCTACAGAGGGAAGAGAGGAGGCCATAGGGACTCTGGTGTTTGTTTGGTCAAGTTGGGAAACAGATCACAATGGACACACAGCTGTTTGCAGTCCAGGCCTTGATAACTGATACAGAAGTTAGAACGCACCGTCCTGCTCTCCCTTTCATGCTTTCTTTTTTCTGATAGTATTTAATTACTATGGCACATATTGTTTACTTATATTACTGTATGGTATATTTCATTTTTATGTTTATTTACTTTGTGTACTTTCTGTTTTTCCTCTCTGGAATGGAGGTTTCAAGAGAGTGAAGGTTTCTCTGTTGAATCCTCAGCGCCTAAATCAGCACCTAGCATAAAATAAGACTTTAACACATAGTTGTGGAATTAAAGAACATGTAAAAGAACATCTAAAAGAAATAACCCAAACCAGATCTGACCTCAAAAAAAAAAAAAGAAAAAAAGAAAGAAAACAAAACAAAAGAGCCATCTAAGCCCACATTGCTATGCTCTTGGTAGACATAACATCCTTCCCAGCTGGCTAGCATATTTAAACCAAAACTGGGGGCTCTGTTTGAAGCCAGCTTTTACAGCAGGGGGCCATGGCATAGCAATATCTTCCTCAGCAATTGCAATGACCAGGCAACTATC
The DNA here is from genome assembly GCF_028018385.1 of Neofelis nebulosa. NCBI lineage: Eukaryota > Metazoa > Chordata > Mammalia > Carnivora > Felidae > Neofelis > Neofelis nebulosa. The sequence continues at coordinate 129,163,367 of NC_080787.1, read as the reverse complement.
AATTTCTATACCTTGTATTTCTGACATCTCCTCTAGACACAGCACTGAAAATTCAAAGACTTGTATCACCTAGATTTCATCTTCCGGATCCCCTGTGTTTCTTCCCAGTGAAATCAGTATTTTTCTAGGCTGCCATTCTAAAGCACGATTTAACCACGGTGCTTTAGTCCTTCTTTCGGCCGTCTGCAAGTTTGCCTTAGATAACGCAACACTGGCCTTCTCTAAAAGCCTCTTTTAATTCTACACTAGTTATCTATTGCTGCCTAAACAAATTACCCTACGGTCTAGCAGCTCAGAACAGCACACATGTATTATCTCACAATTTCTGTGTCAGGAATGTAGGCATGGCTTAGCTGGGTCCTCAGGCTCAGGATCTCTCTTAAGACTGCAGTCATGTTGAAACTCAACTGGGGAAGGACCCATTTCCCAACCCCGTCCTGAGGTTGTTGACAGCATTCAGTTCCTAAGGGTAGCTAGCCAGAGGCCTCCCTCAGTTCCTTATCATATGAGCCTCTGCATAGAGCAGCTGGCTTCATCCAAGTGAGCAAGTGAGGCAGGAAGAGAAGGGCAAGCAAGACAGAAGCCAGTCTTTTTTGTAACCTAATCTCAGAAGCAAAAAGCAAGTCACCCGGTTCGGCCCAAGCTCAACAGGAGGAGATTTTACAAGGGCATAAATACCAGGGGATAAGGATCGCTGAAATCCATCTTAGAAGCTGCCTACCACAAGTAAGTTAATATATTGCTTCTAATCCAAATTCTAACTCCAAAGGGCTTCAATTTTAGCTTATAAGACAAGGGTGGATTGTGGTAATCATTTCATAATATATACATGTATCAAAATACAGGTGTTTGTACATTGTAAATATATACAATTTTTATTTGCCAGTAAGACAAGGAGAGTGAGAAAAGGTATGAACTTATTCTGGTTCTTCCTTTCTAAATTACTGTTTTGACTAATTAATCTTTGGTGATCTTGGATGATTCAATTTCATGAATCTAAAATAACTTTTGCAAAATGATCTTTGTTTAAACTGTTTCAGTCCTCTGTATTGAAAACACTGTTGATGTTTAGAAAGAACCCAACAGTATAGTGCATTCTTGGACTGAGGGCCTGCTTCAAGGATACCTACTTTTTTAAGTGCTAAGGCTACGCTATACCTCTTTGTTGAGTTAATTTTGATTGAGCTTGAATAGAATTCTTTCAAGATTCCTCCTCCTGCTTTATCTCCACTTACAAACAAGTTCTACCCAGAATGCCCTAAAGAACACGAGTTATATAAGACATGCTTCTATTGCTGAGGCTGAATAAGTCTAGGAAACACTGTATATTTTATTAGTCATGAGACACATTACTATACTAAAGACCCTAAAAAGTCCAGCGGTAAAGAAACCTACTTACTCTCAGCTTAAAATTTCCCAAGCTTATACAACCCATAAATCCTCTTACGTGTAACACCCATTAACATCTTGTGAAACTAAAGTTATGCTAAATACTTTTTTGGGAAATAACGCCTTAGAGCAAAAAGTACCTACTTCTATCTTTGGCATTCAGGTGAGTTAATGCAGTGGCAAAAATTCAAGGGAAAAGATAGACATTGGATCCTTCTTGTAAGCAACCAATTCTTTAGAAAATATCTTGCAAAATACCTACAATCTCCAATACTTATAATGATATATATAAAGTCCTTAAGTACTAATGTAAAGCAGTTGAACATTCACCATACTGCTTCCATTTTCAGAAACATCAATGTTTTATTGTTCCATTGAAGAACACAAATTAATATCAACAACTAAGGACTACTTTTTTTTTTTTTGACAGAAAGACCTCATTACCAATACTTTAACCAGAAGCAACCTCCAACTTCTGTTCATAATCGTTGATGTAATAAATACTATAGAACCTAGAAATATATTGTTTTGTACCCTCTAAATATGATGTGGTTCTTTCCTTTACCATCACGTGAATAATCATTTTCGCCTTCGGCCTAGTAATTTTGATTGATCTTCAATAGAATTCTCTCTCAAGATTTCCCTTCCTTCTGCAGAATATTCACACTGACCCCTTGAATGCAATATGGTACTGTACCGATTAAAGATGGCCACAAGTTCGTGACTCCTCTTTCCAAGAAGAGGTGGAGTCTATTTTCCCTCCCTTTGAACCTGATCTAGGCTTGGGACTTGCTTTTTTTTTTAAACTTTTTTTTTTTTTTTAATTTATTTTTGGGACAGAGAGAGACAGAGCATGAACAGGGGAGGGGCAGAGAGAGAGGGAGACACAGAATCGGAAACAGGCTCCAGGCTCCGAGCCATCAGCCCAGAGCCTGACGTGGGGCTCGAACTCACGGACCGCGAGATCGTGACCTGGCTGAAGTCGGACGCTTAACCGACTGCGCCACCCAGGCGCCCCTTGGGACTTGCTTTGATCAACTAGAAATACAGCAAGAGTCATGGGTCACGTTGCTCTGGTTCCCATCCTGTTAGCTTTTGCTCTTACTCTCTTAAAGCCAGCCACCATGCTGTGGAGGGCCTTGAGCTAGACCGTGGAAGGATGACCGGCCGTACAGAGACGGTGACAAAGCCTCTCCCCTTGATCAAGCTTGAGTCAGGCTCCTCTGGGTCCTCTGTTTGAAGAGGCCCTAACCCTGGGCTCTGTCCTGGGTCTGTTCACTCCACTTTTAGCAAAAATCCTGCTGAGTCAGTCTGTTGAAAATATCACCCTCAATACCTTATCACCCTGGCCTGCCTTTGGCAAGAATCGTATCAAGTCAGTTTGGCCAAGAGCTTCCTAACCCTGATATTTCCTGACATTTCCTCTTGGTGATTTTTCATCCACTGACCCCCCAACCCTGCTCCTTGGCTATACATTCCTGTCTTTCCTTATTGTATTCAGAGTTGAGCCTAATCTCTATCCTTTACTATAAATTCCATTGGACTGGTCCCCCTGGATAAAGTCTGTCTTGCCATCCTTAACAAGCATGGTAAATAAATTTCTCTAACAAAGGATCCTCGTCACCTGGAAGATGAGAAGTGTCAGCCTAAAATTGTCAGGAGGCAATAATTAAGCCAGAGCATTTATTTGGGATCAAAGAATTGCAATTCAAGGTGCACAGATTTGGGTGGCAAACCAAATAGTTTGGAGCAAAACTATTTTTGGAAGCAAAAGTCAGGAATTTTTAAAGCAAAAAGGGAATGCTTGTATACATTTTTTTTTTTTTAATGCTTATTTATTTTGAGAGGGGAGGCAGGGGAGAGGAAGGGGCAGAGGGAGAGAGCATCTCAAGCAGGCTCCACACTGTCAGTGCAGAGGCTGATGGAGGGCTCCATCTCACAAACGGGGTGATAGTGACCTGAGCCAAAACCAACTGACTGACCCCATAGGCACCACTACAAAGAATTTTTGATTGGTGTTCACAGCACAAAGCTCATCTTCACTGAATATAATCTGTTGCTAAGGCTCTCACTAAGCAAAGTCTGTTACTGTAGCAAGTTGCAGATGTTCTGACTGGGCCCTTGGATTATTTGTGGTTCAGCCCAGTTCAGAAGTTCATTGTTCCACCAGTGACGACATGCATGAGGTCCACCCCCTTAATAGCCTCCTAGCTCCATTTTAAAATCCCTTGACGTAAGTGACTCCATTCAATTTGATAATTCACAGGAGTCATCTTTGATGTTTCAGCCTCAGCCAAGCTCCTAGCTCAGTGGTTCTTAGTCTGGGCTATTTTATCCACAGGGACACTTTTTGGTTGTCACTACTGGCATCTAATAGGTAGAGGCCAAGAACGCTGCTAAAATCCTACAACGTGCAGGACAGCCTCCACAACAAATAATTATCTAGCCCCGAATGTAGTGAGAAGGTTGAGATATCCTATTCTCGTTGAATGCAGCCGTATGGGTCATCATGTCTTCACCGCGTCGAGCAGATCACCCAGATGAGCCCAGTCAATGCACAGAATTGTGAGAAATACATGGCTGCCATTTTGAGGAACTATTGGGACAGTTTCAACGGTATGTTATTGTTCAACCACTCAGGGGGCCTGGAGGGAGGGACCGTGTGGTCTAAATGCTCCTACCGTAGCCAATTTTAGGCTACCAAGATGAGCCACTGACCTCAATGCTGGAAAGGTGGATGCAGTCGGCTCTGTGAGCCAGTGGCACTGTGATAGAAAACTGAGGCAACATCCTGTGTACAATGTCTCTTTTTTTTTCTGTGTACAGTATCCTTTTATGTCTGAATTCTAGGCATGGGCATTTCCTGTGTTCACTTGCCCGCACAGTCGGGTCTCTCTACTCGTATACGGTGGTCACATTTCTGTTGGAAGCTTCCCCTTTAAACGCCAACCCACTGGTTCTGTCGTCTTTCTGGCTTGTACCATTTTTTGCACCACGAAAATTGTCGAATTGGGTTTAGCCAAGAGGCTGCCACAGAGGATCACAGGGTGGACCCCACTCCAACACAATCCCACCGCATTCTCAAATTTGTGGTTACTGAGGTGAATGGTCTGATTTAGGATAAAACGTTGGCCTCATTTCTTTGTGAAATGAGACGTCTAAACAACAGGTGAAGGGGGCTAGGCAAAGTGGAACATGAGTAGCAAGGGGACCACGCATGTCCGGTTTGGGCCCACACTGGAGCACACTTCTGTTCAGAAAATACCTTTGGCTTCCGGATAGAGGCAATTTCTTCTAGCACATAAGCCCAAAATATTCTTTGTTATATGCTAGAGCAGCCATTTCTGAGGTTTTAGGGCGGACGCTGGATTTAGGTTCTATTAAAACTTATTATCGTTTTGTGGTTAAGAGAGATTATTCATGCAGCCCAACTTCCTGGGCTTCGGTTTTGGCTTACAAGTTGTATGATCTTGGGCAACATATTTGTGAAATAAGGGTAATAATCGTATCTATTTCAGAGTTAAGATAGACAGTGTCTGGGTAGTGCCTAGTACATGGTAAGCTCTCAATAAGCAGTCGGTATTATTATATGCGCAGGAGCATTTGAAGTTTGTAATCGGGGTTGCTGTTTAACTTCATAAATGCTATCTAACAGTTCCCGTCTCCACTGTAAACAAGTTTGTTGTTGTTTTTTTCTAAAAGCAGGGCTGGTTCTAGGTCAAGGATAAACTGCTTTCAGCACACTTTTGTCTCACCCAAGAACAAACCACACCCTACTTCCTGTTGCGTGCAAATACGGGTACCTTTAAAGGGACAGTCAAACGCACGCAGGATGCTACAGATTGCCACAGGGCGCACTCTGGCGTACACAGCTGGAAGCCCGGATGATGCTTTGCCCGAGAAGTTGAAGTTGATTTGTGTGGACAGAAGTTATTGCAAGTTACTAAATTTAAAAATGATACGATGGGGGCGCCTGGGTGGCTCAGTCGCTTAAGCCTCCAGCTTCAGCTCAAGTCATGATCTTACAGTCCCTGAGTTTGAGCCCCGCATCAGGGCTGTGCCCTGATGCTGTGCTGACAGCTCAGAGCCTGGAACCTGCTTCGGATCCTGTGTCTTCCTCTCTCTCTTTCCCTTCCCCACGCACATTCTGTCTCTCCCTCTCCCTCTTTCTCTCTCTCTCGAAAATAAATAATAAACATTAAAAACTTAAACAAAAACTGAAAAGATATAAATGATGCGATGAAAACAGTATTTTTGAAAGAATAATCTAATAATCTTTGATTTTAAAGAAAAGCAGCAGCGCCTGGGTGGCTCAGTCGGTTGAGCCTCTCACTTGGGCTCAGGTCATGATCTTGCACTCGGTGAGTTTGAGCCCCACGGTGGGGTCTGTGCTGACAGCTCAGAGCCTGGAGCCTGTTTCAGATTCTGTGTCTCCTTCTCTCTCTGCCCCTCTGCCTCTCACGCTCTCGCTCTCTCTCTCAAAAATAAACATTACAAAAAAAAACTTTAAAGAAAAGCAACCTCATCACCTTATTCCATGTAGATGGATACCATAAATTTCAACTCACAAATAAGTTGTGAGCATCTTCTAATTCTAAGGAAACCCCATCAGGGTAAAAGAAAACCCAATATTTATTATGTTGGTTTGTTTGCTTTAAAAAAACACACAAAATTAAGTTACTATTCCTCAAGGCTTGTCAGAGAACCTGAGGGGCTCAGTTGGTTTGAGCATCCAACGCTTGATTTGGGGTCAGGTCATGATCTCACAGTTTGTGAGATCAAGACTTGTGTCTGGCTCTGTGATGACAACACAGAGCCTGTGTGGGATTCTCCCCCTCGCCCTCTCTCTCTGCCCCTCCTCCTCCTTCTTCTGTCTCTCTCTCTCTCTCTCTCTCTCTCTCAAAATAAATAAATAAATAAATAAGTAAACTAAAAAAAAAAAAAAAAAAAGCTTTGGAAGTTCCAGGTAAAACTGAGCATTTTGTCATTAAACAATGTTATCCAGTGGTCTGGAAGTCTCTTATGCCAGCTCTGGATTAGGTCAACAATCCTGAGTTCATTGGTTTCCTAAGACGTTTTTAGGTTCCAGGCTGGGATAAAAGAAGGGCCAGACAGGGGGCCTGCTCCACATTCTGTCTCTCAGCCTCTCTCTCTGCCCCTCCCCCCCATTTCTTTCTCTCAAATAAATAAACTTTAAAAAAAAGAACAAGAAAAAAAAATCAATTAAAAAAACAATGAAGGGCCAAACATTTTCTGCCAAACATTCTAGATGACTGTTTCCTCACGTAGTATCCAGAGAAGTAGATTTAACTCAACATGCATTTCTGTAGTAGCAATTTTGTGCAATGCTCTGTAATAGATGAACAGCAAACATCTTTCTTTCTCCTTAGTTTACAGGCCACAAAAATGTCATGACCACAGCATCAACAGGTTGAAAAGAAGGAACTTTTTATTCAATCTGTCTTTTCCTCCTTGATTCACATAAGGAACATCTTCCACCTTCTGGTCTGTAGGTGACAATTGGATTCATAATCTTTTCCTTTAAATTGTCATTGTTCAGGGGTGCCCTGGGTGGCTCAGTGGGTTAAGTGTCCGACTCAGGCTCAGGTCATGATCTCACCGTTCGTGAGTTCGAGCCCCACATCAGGCTCTGAGCCTGGAGACTGCTTCAGATTCTGTGTCTCCCTCTCTCTCCTCCCCTCCCCTGCTCACATTCTGTCTCTCTCTCAAAAATAAATAAACATTAAAAAAAACTAAAACAAATAAATAGTCATTGTTCAAATTACCAGATGAGCCTTATAATGGCAACTTTGTTTGATTTATTCTCAAAAATATTTACTGAGCATATAATGAAGTTCTATGCCAGATCCAAATGCAAAGCAACGGAAAACGATCCCCATCCACTCCCAAAGAGCTCACAGCCTGGTGAGAGAAAGATGCAGATATGTCTTTATTTTCATGATTTTCTTCCACAGGACTTAGAGAGAACAAAGAAATGTGCAATACAAGAAAATAAAGCATATCAGAAGCAATGAGAAAGATAAGGCAGAAGGAAAGCAATGATGGGATCATACAATAGAGGTAGGCTAATGTCCAGAATAAATACAATGAAGGCCTACATGTATTTGCCAAAGATCCACCAGGAGTTTGGCTCTAAGCTTTTTAGCAATCTCTGTGAAAAGAGAAATATGATCAGTTACACAATCTACAGCTCCCACCAGCTACCAGCAGACCAATTGCTCTGGAAAAACATAAATCGTGCTGATATAAGTCCCAAACAAGCCCTCAAGATCCTGCAAATGCAATGCTATGCAGTACACGGAAGAATATCCTCAATAATAGCCTTATACCCAATGGAGTGGAGCTATTTCTTACAGCACATCAAAGTCCAGGCTGATGGCTTACCATCAAAGTTCAGTTTAGTAAAAGTAATTTTATAGGAGGTCACTTAAGCAGAAAATCATTATAACATGATAGGTGCAGTAATAGAAATATGCACAAAGTGCTGTGGGAGAGCAGAGGGACACAAGTGCAATCGCATTATTCAAGTTGGAGCAGACATCATCATCAAGGAAAGATTCTGGAAGCTTCTGTTCAATTTCCAAAGGAAATCCACAGGTTTTGCTGCAAGAGCCTAACTTTCTTAGAACATCAATTTTTTTTTTAATTTTCTTTTTAATGTTCCTTCATTTTTGAGAGAGAGAGAGAGAGAGAGAGAGAGAGAGACAGAGTGCAAGCAGGGGAGGGCAGAGACAGGGGGAGACACAGAATCTGAAGCAGGCTCCAGGCTCTGAGCTGTCAGCACAGAGCCTGACGTGGGGCTCGAACTCCCAGATCATGAGATCATGACCTGAGCTGAAGTCAGACACTTACCCGACTGAGCCACCCAGGCACCCCTTAGAACATCAATTTTTATTACGGATGGAATATTGTGTTATTGTTTTATAATGTTTTTTAAAGTTTCTTTATTTTGAGAGAGAGAGTGAATGTGCACATGAGCAGGGGAGGGGCACAGAGAGAGGGAGAGGGAGAGGGAGAATCCCAAGCAGGCTCTATGCTGTCAGCATGAGATCGTGAAAATCAAGAATCAGACCCTTAACCGACTGAGCCACCCAGGTACCCTGGATAGAACATTGTTTTTTCTTTCTTTTTTTTTTTAAGTTTTTTCTTTTTATGTATTTTGACAGAGAGATAGCAAGAGGGGGAGTAGAAGAGAGAGAGGGAGACAATCCCAAGCTGATAGCAAGGAGCCAATTGTGAGGCTCGAACTCACAACTGTGAGATCATGACCTGAGGCCAAGTCAAGAGTCTGACACCTAACCGACTGAGCCATCCGGGAGCCCCAGAACATTGTTTTAAAAGGGCTTTGTTGGGGCTCCTGGGTGGCTCAGTCAGTTAAGTTTCCAACTTCGGTTCATGAATTCGAGCCCCACGTTGGACTCTGCACTGACACTGTGGAGTTGCTTGGGATTCTCTCTCCCTCTCTCTCTCTGTGCCCCTTCCCCACCTGCGCAGGTGCACACATGCTCTCTCTGTCTCTCTCTTTTTTTTTTTTTTTTAATTTTTTAATGTTTATTCATTTTTGAGAGACAGAGAGAGACAGAGCATGAGCGGGGAAGGGGCAGAGAGAGAGGGAGACGCAGAATCCGAGGCAGGCTCCAGGCTCTGAGCTGTCAGCACAGAGCCCGATGCGGGGCTTGAACTCATGAACTGTGAGATCATGACCTGAGCTGAAGTCGGGCGCTCAACCGACTGAGCCACCCAGGCACCCCTCTGTCTCTCTCAAAATAAATAAATAAACTTAAAAAAAACAACGGGGCTCTCTCATCACAGCAAAATTCACGTTAAGAAGTCAAAACATACCTTTAATGGAAAAAATTCTCGTTTTCTTTGTAATTTACATATCTTGGATCACCCGTATTATTAAATACAGTGAATAATACATTAAGAAAGTAGACCGTACCTAGCTGAAGGCTGGGTGCTCAAAGAATCAGTGAAAGTTTAGAGTTACGTCAAGTTTTAAGTAGGCTCCCTCAGAAATCCAAGACCACAGAACAAAAGGAATTTTGAGGGGGATTAGTTCTGGTTCCATGTTAAACTGCATTTCTAATAAATGACATGGTCAAGAGTTGTATTTCTCCTGAACACTAGAAAAAGAGTGAACGGAGAAGGAAATTGTCAACATAAATAATCCACATATTTGACATCAAAGAAAAAGTCTTGGATTTCCAATCCATCCAATAAAAGGAGGTGACAAGATTTGTCTTGAAGGGAAAGAAAGGCAGGAAGAATGCAAAATGCTTCTATGGTTGATTTAAGGAAGATAGTATTTTTCCTCAGGGTTCAGCCAAGTATGAAAGAAGTAGCATTTCCTGGCTTCTTTATACTGTGACTTAGCTTCCTCATCAACAGGTACAGAGCAGGCTCCATGGACCATGCAGGTGAGTGGCAGACAAAGTCCCCTCTGTAGCACGATGGTTGGGACTGACACCAAATAACAAAGGATAATGATAAATCTCCACAGACAAAAATGCTCAAAACGAGAAGGACTGGCACAGATGTGAAATCAGGGGCGATCCTCTTTGACCACCACTGGTCAGAGAGCACGCGGAAACATTCGTCTCGACTTCTCTATCTCTGAGCATATATGATTGGTCGCTGAGATTACAAAATGGGTATTTAAAATCTTTCCCCGGCAGTGCTTTAGATACTAGGCTTGATAACATTTTTGTGTGTGACAGAAATAAAATTTGAGTGTTTAAAACCCATCTGCCATCCTGTAAAGGCTATGGATCTTTCAGTTTAAGGATCTCGTTTGCTGAGCACAAATGAAGTCATCTTCAGAATTAGACTCCTGAAGACTTTATGAAGTGATGGGTGAGGAGGAGTTGAGGTGAGGTTCATCGCTGTGTATCAGAGTATGATAGGAAAAGACAGGGCAGAAGAGGCAGAGAGGGAAAGGATAGGACCTCAGGTCCCAGGGTGGGGAAAAACACCTATTTGGGAACAATGCTGGGAGTGTCGGACCACAGCAAGCCCCCTCAGGCATCAGGTTCCTCTGAAGAATGTAACAGACCCCACCTACTCCCCCTCAGATTTCCCCTCAGGAATTTTACAAAAGACCTAAGTGTGCCCACACACCACCCCTCCTGTGATGGAAACGAGCCTATCAGGAATGGACAACCCAGCACCTAGAACCATCAAGCCAATAAGGGCAGAACCTGAGAAGGAACAAGGGGGAAGGGAGAGGGGAGGGCTGATCAGAACCTTGTAAAACGAGGACCCTTGCCTAGAGTCGTGGGTATTCACCTTCGAATGTCCCCTCTCTGTAAAGAGAGCTTTCCTATTATACTTCCTTTCTGATCTTATACTCTAATAAACTTTGGCCTGCTGCTTAATTTGTGTCTACCTCTTCATTCTTTGAGGCAGCGAGACAACGAATCCCGAGTATTGTGGTAAAAAAAAATCCTGCAACAAGAGAGTGGAGAGTAAGTGCACAGGGGACCGAGAAGGGGAGAAGGTAGGGGGTGCCTGGGTGACTCAACCCGTTAAACATCCAGACTCTTGGTTTTGCCTGGGGTCATGATCTCATGTCCTTGGGGTCAAGCCCTACATTGGTCTCTGTGCTGACGGTCAGGAGCCTGCTTTGGATTCTCTCTCTCTCTCCCTTTCTCTCTCTGCCCCTCCACCACATGCGCGTGTTCTCTCTCTCAAAATAAATAAACATAAAAAAATAGATTACAAATGAAATACAGTAGGAATGGAACACTATAGCAGTTTTGATGGGTTTTCCACAGTAATGCACAGCTGTGAAAAGCACTTTGACCTATTTGTCCAAGGATGGCCAAATCCAACCTCCAAATTGGACATTATATGAAAGGGAAGGAGGAAAGACCGGGAGGAGGAGACTCATGAACTGGGTGGGTGGGGGGAGGGTGCTATTTGAAGAAGATATCTGGGAGAGGAGACCCACCTCATAAAATAAAATGTCTTGGGCTGTAAATACCTTCCACCCGCCCCCGTCTCCACATACTCTCTTTCACACACACACACACACACACACACACACACACACACACAAAACCACGTGGAAAAGACCAACCTGTCAACACTGGTTGATGGGGTGGATTTTCTTTGGTGGAATCAACAGTAGTGTTCAATCCTACTTCCCAGCTGGAGAGGAGCGAGAACAGAGGCTACCATGAGAGAACAGGCACATTCATCCGCTCAGTTTTCCCAACTCTGTGAGGAAGCAGTCCAAGTAATTAAAAGGCTGAAGGTATCTTTGTCTCCACCTCATTTTGCTCACATTATCTGTTGAGTTTCGAGACCCTGTGGATTCTGCCTCCACAGTCTCTCAGAAGTAGACCCCCTCCATCCTATTCCACGACTGGCTGCTTTCCCTGCACGACCTTCCCCATTTGCTGGCAGAACCCAATCTCTCCCACCCCTCAACGTGCATCACACTTTACTGCACCTTCCCAGCTGAGCCCATTCTAACTTGTATTTGAATGTTTTACAAAGCTGCTATATCCCTGAGAGTGGCAGCAGCTGGAAGGGAGGGGGGGGGGCAACTTTCTCCTCAACTCTGCAGATGTGACAAGGCCTTATGCACAAAGTGTTGAGGAAATCTTGGTAAAAGCAAAGAGAGAAGAAGAAAGGGCAGGAAAAGGGAACCAGAAGAAACTAGGAGGGGAAGGGAAGAGATTAGGAAGGGGAGGGGAGGGGACGGGAGGGGAGGGGAGGGGAGGGGAGGGGAGGGGAGGGAAGGGAAAGGAAAAGAAGGAAGTAGAAGAAATCCTCTAGCATTTTTAATTGGGTATATAATAGATCTGTAGTACAAGTATAATTTTATTGACTTTTTTTTCTTTTTTTCGCAACCAGATCCTTATTTTACTTGGAATGGGTATCTTAGCTGTATCATCTAAGCACTTCAATCACATAGCATTTATACAGATTCAAATTCCAGTGTTTAGCCCCATATTTTTCTCTTACTCAAATACCTCTCCTATTTTATTTTTCTTTAGAGGCAATGTTCTGTATCCTTAAGATAATAGAAAAGTGGAGTAAATAGTTTGGAGGTTATTCAAAATAATTTTATTTTCCTGTGTACTTCATTTATCCTTCCTGAGTATCTGAGGGGGTTCAATGGAGGCTAGCATATCATGCATTTCTAAGATAATGATTTTTCTCATTTCTGTGGCTCTGAAAAATCTGACAAGACCCTCTGCAGCTGCTCTGGTTCTAGCCTGGAGTGCGACCATGGTCGGGTGCAAGGACAATGGCAATCTATTAATATCCCCCAGGCCAGCTGTTATCCCCACATGTGCAACGCCCAGGCACTGGGGAAGAAGACTCAATTTTGTCTGCGGCCTCCCCTTTTTGGGAAGGAATAAACTTTGCTATCGGCTTTGGAAGAGCTTATAAAGAGTAAAGGAAATAAATTGTGTTTTATGCAATACATTTCTCACGCAAAGCACCAATGACGGACCCCTTTTATCTATCCTCATGTCTTAAGTAGATACAAAGAACAGGACTTCAGGCTCCGTAGGTTGTTGGTGAACCGATCTATGTGATTTCACTGGAGTCTGCAATGAAAATCAATCTGCCGTGAAAGCGCCCTGTAATTGGGTATAATGGATATAATGAATAGGTAAGACATAAACACATTGAAGAACACATTGGCAAAGTAAGACATAAGAGGGACCAGGGAATACATGTGAAAGGAATTCAGGACAACAAAGCTGGGTGATATTTTAATTTTTAAAAGCACTAATATAGTTGTCTAAGGAACCTGTTAAAAAGAAAATCACAGGCCCAAAATGGCACCACTTAGGCCCAGTCTAAACCAGGGCGTAATACCTAATTGCAGTTTCAACCTGCCCCTGAAACGTAGTCTTAACTAGTCACTCAGGAATTTTCTGATCAACACCAATGAGATAATCTGTCACATGGGTCCTCTCCATCCCCCAGAGGAAGATAGGGTAAGCCAACTAATAAGACCCCCTGTCCTTTCCCTTAAGGTAGCCTTACCTGGAACGGTCTTTGTTTCACTTTTGCTAATAATGTTTTGCTCCACTCTCCTTCCTATAAAAAATCTTGCATTTTGTACAACTCCTTAGAGCTCCCCTCTGCTTGTTAGATAGGATGCTGCCCAAACCATCAAATGCTTAATAAAGCTAGTTAAATCTTCAAATTTGCTCAGTTGAAGTTTTGTTCTTTAACGAACCCCAATATAGCTTGAGAAGGCTCAGTTTACAAATAGGCCATACTCTTCATTATCTCACTTTGAAGTTAGTGCCTTTATCCATAAATACTTGATCGTCTAAAATCAGAAAGGTGGCAGAAACCAGTTTTCTGTGTCAGATTTACTTCCAAGTCATATAATCTTATGTTGGGAAGAGACCTTGTAATCAATCCAGCCTCCTCCTGAGCCCTGGAGCCCCAGAATGGCTTCCAAAACATCTTGAGCAGATGAGCATTTAGGCTTAGCTTGAATTCTTCCCATGACCCTGAGCTAAGCCCTCTGGAAGGCAGCCTTCTATGTTATTGGACATTTTTAGTTCCCAGACAGTTCTCAGGTGAATATTTCACCTCTATAATTTCTATTCATGGATCATGGTTTTGTAATCTGGAGGATGCTAGTTTATAATTTGTAGAGAAGCCATTAGGTAGACAGAGTGACAATCTAAGATGTCCTAGGTCCAAAGAGCAGGGAATTTAAAAAGCTGGAATAAGGGACTGTTAAAAAATAAAACTCAAATGAGTAAATGTTAAGATCTAATTGGCTTTATTAAGTAACTCAAGAATTGGGAAGCACCCCATTTAACAAGGAGAGGGGAGCTCCAAGGAGTTATACAAAATGGAAAGTTTTGATAAGAAAGAGGAACAGAAGTTATTAGCAAAAGAAAAGAAAGGATTACAGGCAAGGTCACCTTCTCTTAGGGGGAGGGGGTTGGGGTCTTATCATGCAGATGACCTCATCTTCCCTTGAATAGAGAGGGCCCCGGTGACAGATTACCTCATTAGTGCTGGGGGGAGGGGTGTGCGGATTTCAGACTGATTGGATTAAAATTTCACTCCTTGAAGAGTCTGAAATTGAAATTAAGTCTTGGTTTTCTGTCTGGAGGGCAAGTGACTCCACCTTGAGCCTGTCATTTTCTTTTTAATAATACATAATTTTATATCCAACAACATTCTTTTTTGGATCAAGATAAATAGCATAACTCATTATTCTAACTTACCTGCGAGGTATAATCAAAGAGTCGGTATACATAGCTAAGATTTAAAGGTACGTCACCACTAAGTACAATGCAATACTTTTTCTAACTAGACTCAACTGTCATCATTCAATTTCTCCTGTGGTTCTAATTTCAGTAACCTCCTCAGCCTGCGAGCAAGCAGGTTAAAGGCTTTGGGAGTAGGAGACATAGGGAAATAATTTTTCCAAGAATTTGTTCCCTGAAAATATTGGGGGATGGCATTTCTCTCTGTTATTTCTTAGCCCAATAAACTTGAGGTTGCAATTGTCCCTTATAATCAGAGGCCTGGGAAGATGTCTGCATTGTTCCAGGCTGGTGTGGAACTTCCGACTTTGCAAACAACACTCTGACACTATACCACTTCCTCTTAGTTCTGAGGTTAAAAGCAAGTGCTTGCCCTAGACAGTCTAGTTAAGATCTTATCTTCTCTTGTTTTTCTTTCTCTGATAGGCTACCCTGGTACTTCTCCTAGGCAGAATAGAAAAGTGCTTTGAGATCTGCTTTCCTTGAGGCTCCAACTGGAAGACCATCAGAAACCTGCCCTGCATTAGTCTCCTGGGGCCTGGGAGCCCCCACTGCGAGTGCATTCCTAACTTTCCTTCCTCACGTCTGGTGGATAACTCACCATGTTCTCCACCTGCTTTGAGTTTGTTCACTTCAAATAATTAGTTCTTTTGTTTTCCTTTCTCTAAACAAAATTTAAAACCGATATATTTTTAAATAGAGATTAGTTCTCTCATAGGCTACCAGTATACTAAATGCCCTTAGAACAACGATGGAGCTTATATTTCATTCACATGCTTCAAAGAATAGAGCAGAATTGAGGCCAGCAATGAACCATAGGAAGCAGTCCAGATACATTTTTTTTTAATCCAACTGGCAAAATTAAACGAGATTATGCTGGGAATCTGAGATATTTAGAGAACTGACAGAATAGAGAAATACCTATTCAAATGCAAAATAATTAATTCTTTTTCTCTTTTAAGGTCAGTGAAGGAAGGTTCTTGCAATTTTTACAACCATTAAAAGAAATCAAACTATGTATCACCGACGCTCATAAATACTTCTCCAGTGTAAGCCTCAAAACAAGTCCCGGGGGCATTATCTTTCACATTTTTACAAGTAAGAAAATGGCCTTGGGGTACCTGGGTGGCTCACTCCGTTAAGTGTCTGACTCTTGATCTTGGCTCTGGTCATGATCTCAAGGTTTGTGAGTTTGAGCCCCACGTGGGGCTCTGCACCGGTGGCGTGGAGCCTGCTTGAGATTCTGTCTCTCCTCTCTGTCCCTCCTTGCGCACATACTCTATCTCTCTCTCTCTCTCAAAATAAAGAAATAAACTGAAAGAAAGAAAGAAAGAAAGAAAGAAAGAAAGAAAGAAAGAAAGAAAGAAAGAAAAATAGCTTAGATAGGAATAGCTGAGACACGCCCATCATCCTAAGGGCCAGACTTGAAGAGTCTCCTGACTTCAGCGCCCAGGCACATCCAGTATAGCACAGCTATTCTGGGGATCTGTGAACATACTTTGGCCTGCTATTCCACATAAAAGAGACCGTTGCATTTGCTTTCTAAACAGTTCTCTCCAAACGTCTTCATCCTACTAAGTCTTTAAATTTTTCAAATGGTTCTCCATGCATCCTTTGCAGGAGATTTCCAAAAATAAAGTCAAAGAGAGGACCTCTAAGATATGTTTTACCTTTAAAACTCTTGATTCTATGCAATTTACACTTTAAAGGGCAGAGAAAAACAGAGACTTAACTACCGACATATTAGGGTACATGAGAGTCCTGCTTTGTGTAAGGCACAGGTTTTGTTGATGAGAGAGCATAAGGCAAGCTGAGAGCAAAGCACAAGCTGAGAGCAAAGCACAAGCTGACAACGCCCCCTACCTCCAAGGTGTGACAAAGGAAAGGGAGAGAAAACCAATGGTTAACGGACAGGGATCACAGTCATGCAGGACGTGAGCCTCCATCAGTTTATAAATATCTTAGTAAGTTACAAGAAAAAGGCAATCTTATCAATAACCTAATTTCCAAAAACCTATAGACTCAGTTTCCTGGAGCCCCTAATACCACCCTCTCCTCCATAGTGATGTGGGAACAAAGGCAAGAAGGAAATGGTTGGTAAAATTAAATTTTCTTATAACCTGCAGCCTATTGACATACTCTAGGAAAATACAGAGTATAACATTTTTCCAGGAACCTCCTACTGTCTTAATGATAATGCTTTGCTAGAGGGAAAAACAACCTTAGCTTGCCAGTAGCTAAGCCTCCAATAATCTTAGTCTTTATCATATGGAAATCCCTTTAAGAAACTCCCTGTTGGGGGCGCCTGGGTGGCCCAGTCAGTTAAGTGTCCAACTTCAGCTCAGGTCATGATCTCACAGCTTGTGAGTTGGAGCCCCGCATTGGGCTGTATGCTGACCGCTCAGAGGCTGGAGCCTGCTTCAGAGTCTGTGTCTCCCTCTCTCTCTGCCCCTCCCCTGCTCACACCCTGTCTCTCTCTCTCTCTCTCTCTCTCTCTCTCAAAAATAAATAAACATTAAAAAAATTTTTTTACAAGGGAATACAAGCAAAAATGAACTATTGGGACCTCACCAAGATAAAAAGCTTCTACACTGCAAAGGAAACAATCAACAAAACTAAAAGGCAACCAACGGAATGGGAAAAGATATTTGCAAATGACATAACAGATAAAGGGCTAGTATCCAAAATCTATGAAGAACTCACCGAACTCCACACCCAAAAAAACAAATAATCCAGTAAAGAAATGGGTTGAAGACACGAATAGATATTTTTCCAAACATATCCAGTTGACCAACAGACAGACACATGAAATGATGCTCAACGTCGCTCTTCATCAGGGAAATACAAATCAAAACCACACTGAGATACCACCTCACACCAGTCAGAGTGGCTAAAATGAACAAATCAGGAGACTATAGGTGTTGGTGAGGATGTGGAGAAATGGGAACCCTCTTGCACTGTTGGTGGGAATGCAAACTGGTACGGCCGCTCTGGAAAACAATGTGGAATTTCCTCAAAAAATTAAAAGTAGAACTACCCTGTGACCCAGCAATAGCACTGCTAGGAATTTACCCAAGGGATACGAGAGTGCTGATGCATAGGAGCACTTGTACTCCAATGTTTATATCAGTGCTTTCAACAATAGCCTGATATGCCCCGATTTGAGAGACCCCCCGAAAACAAACCACCAGAGTCCAGAGTCAAAACCAAGCGGCAAGGGTCGTTTATTGCAGGTTTGAACCCGGTCCTCCGCGCACTCGTTGCCGGTGACGTTAAGAGGCCCCGAGCGAGGATCTTACAGCTTCTTTTATAGACAGGCACAAACAAGTTAGGGATTTTTTTGTGGTTACAGAGCTGTTATTGGTTGACATTTAAATTTGAACATTCAGCAGAACTTGATTGGTTCCCGCCTTTTTTTCAAACCACTCAGCAGAACTTGATTGGTTCCCGCCTCTAGGTCAGAGCACAACCTGGCACGCCCTGGCCGGTTCTGGGAACGGCGGGGGGGGGGGGGGGGGGGGGGGCTGGGGGGGGAGGTCTCTTCTTTGCAGTTGTGAGTACACCTGGTAATTTTTCTCTTAGTCTCTCAAGCCAAATTATGGAAAGAGCCTAAATGTCCATCAACTGACGAATGGATAAAGAAGATGTGGTTTATACATACAATGGAATACTACTAGGCAATGAGAAAGAATGAAATCCTGCCATTTGCAGCAACATGGATGGAACTAGAGGGTATTATGCTAAGTGAAATAAGTCAGTCAGAAAAAGATACCATATGTTTTCACTCATATGTGGATCTTGAGAAACTTAACAGAAGGCCATGGGGGAAGGAAAGGGGGAAAAAAGTTACAAACAGAGGGAGGGAGGCAAACCATAAGAGACTCTAGAATACAGAGAACAAACTGAGGGTTGATGTACGATGGGCAGGAAGGGAAAGTAGGTGATGAGCATTGAGGAGGGCACCTGTTGGGATGAGCACTTGGTGTGGAAGCCAATTTGACAATAAATGATGTTAAAAATAAATAAAATAAAATAAAATTTTTAATAAAAGAAAAAAAGAAACTTCCTCTTGATTTTATCTCCCCCAACTCCATAATGTATAACCAGTCACTCTTCAACCCCAGTGCAGCTCTTTCTGCCCGCAGGTCCTGTCCCTGTGCTTTGATAAAATCACCTTTTTTGCACCAAAGACGTCTTCAAGAAATTTTTCTTGGCCATCAGCTCCAAACCCCCAACACTCTAAAACCTCATCATTGTTTAAAAAACAAAAACAAAACCAAAAGTAACAATGACAACAAAACCTACAAGCTCGGAATGACGTGACTCAGCCCCAGCCTCCAAACTGGGTCTTAATACCTAACCTAACTGCAGTTTCAACTTGCCCCAGAAATTTAGTCTTAACTGGTCACTCGGGAATTTTCTGCTTAGTGCTAATGAAGTAATCTGCCCTGTGGGCCCTGTCCATCCCCACCCCCCAAAAGCAAGATGAGGTCATCTGCATAACAAGACCCCCTACTATTCCCCCCCCCCCCCAAGCAACCTCGCAAAAACAATCCTTTTCTTTTGCTAATAACTTCCTTGCCCCACCCTCCCATCTATAAAAACCTCCCGTGTTGGACAACTCCTGGGAGCTCCTCCTTGCTTCCTAGGTGGGATGGTGCCCATTTCGTGAATTGCCTAAAAAAGCCAATTAAGAGTTTCAAGTCTTCTCTGTTGAATTGTATTTCAATAGTCTCCTCCTTGGACAAATATTAAAACGACCCAGAAATTACTGGGAATGGGAGGCGAGAAAAGAATACAACTAATAAAATGACCTAGAAATTTAAAAAACAAAACCAAAACTCTGTGAGTGTCTCACACTCAGATCATTTAATTAGCCTGGCAAAGAGCTCCCCAATTAAAAGTTTTTCTTCAACTTCCTAAAAAGAACCTCTTCAAAGTTCCCCAGGTAATTCTAATGTGTAGCCGGGACTGAGGGCTACCGATTTGGGGTGCATTGGGGGTGTCTGTGGGGAATTTGGGGAATGGAAGCTGGGCAGAAGACAGCTCAACAACTTTCTCTTCTTGAGAATCCACACTTGTGCTTGTGCAAAGAGATTGTGGGAATAAACTCTACAAGAGGCATCCATTGGCATGAGATTAGGTCCGGGAGTTAGAAGAGTAAGAGTGGATTATGTCCAGAGCTGGAACAGAGCTTTTAAATGAGAACAACCAGGAAATAACGAGAAACCCATGATCAAAACTTTGTTTCCTCAAGGCGCTCAATAAATATTAATTAAATTTCATTGTAACTGAATTGAAATCATCTTAATGGAAAATCATTTAATGGCTTGAATTAAATTGTGTACTTATCACTGTATCCATTTAATCCTGGACCTTGTCTCAAGGATTTAGAAATATTAAGCCCGAGGATCACTGTTTCCTCTTTTTTGCCACTTTGCATTATCTTTCCAGAAGCACAATGAATGGAAAGGCACCCTCTTAGCAAATTCCACACCTTATTTTCACTCCTCATTTAAATGTTACCCTGACCCCATTCAATGAAAAATAACTTTGAGATCTCATAAAATTACCCAATATCCACAAACACAGTGGATAGTTCTTAAGTGTCCTAGGATGAAGGTCCCATGACCATGGGGGAAAAGGATATTTTAATGAAGCATTTTCACTGAACTTTGGAATCTAATAGCACATTAAGAGTTATTCTAGTTCCTTTTTAAAAATCGTAAAATATTTTCCATTCTGATTTAAATATTTCTTTTCTTTAACATTTTTTTTAATATTTATTTATTTTGAGGAGACAGACAGAGTGCAAGCAGGGGAGGGGCAGAGAGAGAGGGAAACACAGAATCCCAAGCAGGCTCCAGGCTCTGAGCTCCTGGCTGTCAGCACAGAGCCTGACGCAGGGCTGGAACCCACAAAGGGTGGGATCATGACCTGGGCCGAAGTCAGACTCTTAACCGACTGAGCCACCCAGGCACCCCTAAATATTTCTTTTCAAGACAGAATGGAGTCAAATATGGATACTTTGTGAGATATAATTAATTGAGATATAAATAATTAATTAAGGAGACTTACTTGAAAATCAAACATGACTTTCCTGAAATATCCTTCCTTGGTGATTGTCCAATCAGCACTTAGAGATTGGTAGCTGTCAGGGCTCCTGGGTGGCTCAGTTGGTTGAGCATCCGACTTGGGCTCAGGTCATGATCTCGCAGTTCACGAGTTCGAGCCTTGCATAAAGCTCTGTGCTGACAGCTTCGAGCCTGGAGCCTGCTTCGGATTCTGTGTGTGTCTCTCTCTGCCCCTCCTCTGCTCATGCTCTGTCTCTCTCTCTCTCAAAACTAAATAAAAACATTAGAAAAAAACAAACAAAAAAAAAGATCGGCAGCTGTAGCTCCAGCATCAGATATGTTTTTCACCAGCTGAATCCCAAGACCTGACCTTTACTGCTCATCTGCTTGTACCCACCAACCTTTGTCCCACATTTGTCCTAAGCTCTTCTTTGCAGGTTACCTCTTAACGAAGGCAAAGATCCTAGCAGCAGAGCATCCATCCCCTGATGAAAACCGAAACTACCCCTCAAGCAGTAATGACTACCCAGATGAAGAGCTCTGATGGCCCGGACCACCTAGACCAGTTTGAGCTTAATCCGTGACTCACCTGCACAGATGGACCATGGAGTGGCCCACAGAGTGAGCAGTAGTTACCTTTACCTCATAATAGTAAAATCTCCGCCCACAGAGGAGCACAGGCCTCGTTTATATGACATAAGAATGTATGTATAGGTGTGTTTCCTTAAGGCACAGGCATGACCTTGTGCCCACCTCGACATATGACGGCTAGGCTCCCCTATCTAAATATTCATTGTAACCCTAAATGAAAGAGACCCAGGCACCCTTGCTTGGGCAGTTATGGCTTTGGACGTTATTGCCTGTGACCTCTTTTATTTGCTGCAAACAAAGTTTCCTTTGTGTGACAACTCCACTGGTGAAGTTTCTATCTGTGACTCACCCGGGAGTGAACTCACGTTCGTTTGGTTGCACTTTCACCAGAAGCCTTCATCGACAAGTAGCAAGACGGGGCAGAATTAAATAGAGCATCCTTATCATCTTTAAGTGGAATAAGATGGCATACGATACTCTGGACTCATTAATAGAATCTGTGGGAATAATGTAATATCTGACCTTTTACTGAAACAATCACAGGGTGTCCTTCATGCCACTATACCTGAATCATAAATTCATCCATTCACCCATTCATCTATTCAACAAATGCTGAGTCTGCCTTACCTGCCAAATGCTGAGAAGGACAAGCTACTTTCGGCTCTCACACAGTTTAATGGGGGAAAGCCCAACAAACATGTAAATAAATGAAAAATCAAGAAAATACCTGTTGTGAAGTTATAAACGGAGGTCACTGGAAGGGCTAATAGGAGCACAACAGCCCTGCACACAGTAAGGAGAAGGAATTCAAGCAGAGAGAAGGCTCTGGATGAGACTGGAGAATAAGGAGGTGATGGCCAGGTTACACAGGACTTCTATGCAGCCTGGATCCTCTCTGCAGCCCAGTGCCAGTTCAGGCTCACCAAGGACACCTTGTACAGGCCCCAAACCAAGCTCCTATCTTACCATCCTCTGTGTGAAAGCTCCTTTGCAACAGATTTAGCCTTTCATTGTGTACATACATACACACACATTCCTGTGTGTATCTGTATTGCGTGTGTGTGTGTGTATTTGGGGGCGGGGGGTTGGTGTTGCTAGCATAATTCAGGTTTTTTAATTAAGTTTACTTTTTTCTCTTATAGCCAGGAACTTAAAGTTTCAAGAAAACTACGTTGGCAATAACTCTTGAGGATTGCTTGCCTGGGAGCCTGGACTTAGTGACAGTGTGGAAGATTCCCATGTGAGACTTATGAATCCATTGGTTTGCTGACTTCTGAGGCTAAATGAGGGTCAGGCGGGGAAGAGGAGTTCCACAGTAAGAGCATCACTGACTAGTGATGCGTGTCACCAAGTTAGGGAGCATCTCAAGGGAACCTATGTAAAAAGTCAGCTGTGATGGGAATGATGCTGGCAGCCCAGGTCTGAGGATCCAGAGGGAGTCCTGCGAGACCAACCAAGAGAGTCCTCAGCTTTGCACAGGATGGAACCAAACGCAAACCAGAAAGAAGTAAGAGCAGAGCAGATACAGACAGAGCATGTGGAAGACATGGAAAGGAAGGGAGCATGAGTCTCATCTGTGTTCAGGGTCTGGGTTTTTTTATGGAGGACAGTGGTCTGGTGTACATGTCCCCGCAGGCATCCAGAAACCAGTTAGAACAAAGATGAGGGCCCAGGTGTCATTCCTTGGAGTTAGGGGGCCTTGACCTTGAGATGTCTAGTGCGGTGATCTGGAATGCACATGTGATGGCTTGTCTGGTCATTCTCACCTGGTCCTTCCTTAGATGTTATCTATTCTGAAGATATCATTAACTCCTTGTCCCTTACAAGGAGGACATACACTATTTGCATTATGAGGTGTGTGTGAAGTGGGGTGAGGGTGCAGGTCCTAGTAAGAATAGAAGCAGAAAAAGGAGAAAAAGCAGATTTTTATGGAGTCCAGTTTCCCGGTCTCAGCTACACCTTTTAAGCTTTGAAGTTCTTAGGGGTTTTTTTTGTTTTGTTTTTTGGGTTTTTTTGTGTTTTTTTTTTTTAGTGTTTACGTATTTTTGAGAGAGGAGACAGAGCAGAAGCTGGAGAGGGGCAGAGAGAGAGAGGGAGACACAGAATCCAAAACAGGCTCCAGACTCCGAGCTGTCAGCACAGAACCCAATGCAGGGCTCAAACTCAAGAGTCGTGAGATCATGACGTGAGCCGAGGTCAGACGCTCAACCAACTGAGCCACCCAGGCGTCCCTGAAATTCTCAACCTTTTAAACCCTATCTACTTTGAATAAACATAAAAAGCTCATATACTCTGTTATGGGTTGAATTGTGCTCCCCCATATGTTGAAGTCCTAATCCCCAGTATCTGCAAATGTGTCCTTATTTGGAAATGGGGTCTTTGTAAATCGTCAAGATAAGGTCCCTAAGTTGGCCCCTAATCCAATATGACTGTATCCCTAGAAAAAGAGGAAGTTTGGACACAGACATGTCACACAGGGACTATGAAGATGAAGACAGAAGTCAGAATAATACATCTGCAAGACCAGAAATACTAAAGATGGCCAAAAGACCACCAGAAGCTAGGTAAGAGATTCTCCCTCAAAAGGAACCAAACCTGCTGCTACCTCAATCTTGGACTTCTAGCCCAAGAACTGTAAGACAACAGATTTTTATTGTTTAAAGCCACCCAGTTTGTGGTATGTGGCTTTGATAGCCCTAGTAAACTAATATGCACTGCTACAAGTCTATTTGAAACTTCAAAATAAATGGAAAAGTAACTTCCTGTGATCCAATAATTATTTTAGAATCAAAAGCTTACAAAATGGAAAATCATGACTAAGAGCCATAAAATATTAAATATGCTTTCAACAAATATGTTTTGTAGTCTACCCATTCCTGGGCGGACCCGGAGATTCTGGTACTCCTCATGATAAGAGGGTATCCCACCTTCACGTCGCACAGTTGAGAACTGCTCTATTTTCTCAGCCAGACCTCCTCCCAGCCCCAGAGGAGACCCCCTCAACCAAGGTATGATATTGGGGGAGGTAGTGGAATTCTCTACAATGCACCCTCTGAAACCTCTACCTGATGATGTCCAAAAAACACCTCAATGGCAGACTGGACAATTATGTCCACACTCAGACACGAGTATCTGGGAGACCACTAAGTTAGTATCTTGCTTGGCCTTAAAGCTTAGGTACAGTATTCGTTTCTTAGGGAGACTATAACAAAGTACCATCAACTAGGTGGCTTAAAACAACACAAATGTATTATCTCACAGTTCTGAAGCTAGAAGTCTAAAATCAAGGTGTTGGCAGAGGTGGTTCCTTCTGAAGGCTCTGAGAGAGAGAGAGAGAGAGAGAGAGAGAGAGAGAGAGAGAGACTTCTACCTTATTATAGTTTGAAGCTTGTAGAGCGTCTCTTCACATGTCGTTTTCCCAGTATGACTGTGTCTATGTCCAAATATCTCCTGTGTAATAAGAATACCAGTCATGACAGATTAGGGCCAACCCTAACAATTTCATTTTAACTCAATCATTGGCAAAGTCTCCATTTCCTAATAAGGTCATATTTAACGTATATTTTGGGCAGGGGGGAACATGATTCAGCTTCTAATAGGTAGCAAATTGACACTCCATACTGGGAGACACTACAATCAGTAAGATGCTCTGTAAGGACCTGATCCATCTGTTCCAACTACTCAACCATTGGAAAGAGGTGGTCATGAGACTGGAGGTTGCCTATGGGCTCCCCCTGCTGGAAGAGTCAATGATGTATTTAAACCACTCCAATCTAGCTGCGTTTATACCCGTGGCCCCGGGAGGCAAATTAGCCAACAATTCTCGGTTCTAGTTCAGTCCTTGAGATCAAGGTTACATTATTCTCCTAACATGAACTAAGGGATTGTCTCTATTTATTCTCTGGAATATTATGTATAAGATAGAAATTCTGCTGCTTGAAGAGTCCGTAGAACTTGCTTATAAAACAATTTTGGCTTCATGTGCTTAGTTTTATTTATAGGTAGATTTTTTTAACTACTAATTCATTCTTTCTCTCTCTCACCCTCTCTCTCCCTCACTTCCCCTCTCTCTTTCACGTTCTTTCCTTCTCTCCCTTCCTCCGTGTGTATGTGTGTGTGTGTCTGTCTCTCTCTTTTCCTGCCTTCTTTCCGGTGAATTTCCCTTTTTACATTTCCTTTTCTTCTTCAGCTATTTTGGAGGTCTTACCTTATATTCCTATTTACCTTTACTTTACTTTTTCTTAAACTTTAACATGCTATGGTAGATTATGGTCAAGCCTGCTGTTTATAATTGCTCTTCAAATTTGAAAACTTGGCAACTAACTGCATGTTACCACAGCCTAGACGTTATTACACAACTTCTAAACACAGAACCATTCAATGACATAACTATATGAAGGCAGCCTGAACCCACAAAAGCTAAGTATGTTGAAATTTGAGAAACTGAGGTATAAGAAGCTTCATAAACATTGTTTTACCTTCAATGGGTAGAGCACTATTGTCTAATACAAGCATGTCTATGAAGTACTGGGGACTTGAGAAGCCTTGCTCACTGAATATCTGCCTGTCTGATGTTCTCTGTTACGCTTAAGAGTTTATGACAGTAAAATGTAACTGGTACACAATTTATTTGTCAAAGTGCTCATTTTCATCAAGACCTAGAATCAGTCCTCTGCAGAACTGCTTTGCCTGTGGATACTTAAAAATTCTAAATTAATTGGTATTGTAGACCTCATATTTCACAGTAAAAGGACTTGGAATACTGACACTCTTAAAAACGCCCTCCCATCTTACCTGTAACTGTTCCTAGTACACCTTGTTTTTAACTCCAAAAATAGACATTGCTATTTGTTTTTCAGACTTATTTATAATCTTTTTCATTTTCCATTTCAGTTTTCATCTTGCATTTCCAATTCCTGGGAGCATGAATCTTCCCATTTGTTGTACCTGCTGGCTCTCACCCATGGTAGCTTGTTTCTCTGCTGGCTTTGTAACTTTCTGTATATATCAGTGAACTTGTTTTTAACAGGTTTTATCCTGTCAGAATCCCATTCAGCCTAGATCAGAGGACAGTTCTCCAGGGAACTTTCATGTTTTTCTCTGCCCTGACTTGAGACTATTTTTTACGTTAATTTCTGGATTGGGAGGTTCATGTCCCACACAGTGAGCAAAGAAGCAGATAACGGCAGACATAAGAATTTAATACGTGATAAAGAAAGGCTTACCAATTAGATGTGAACAAAAGAATTTTTTTAATGTTTATTTATTTTTGAGAGAGAGAGAGAGAGACAGAGTGCAAGCAGGGGAGGGGCAGAGAGAGAGGGAGACACAGAATCCGAAGCAGGTTCCAGACTCTGAGCTGTCAGCACAGAGCCGCAGGTAGGGCTCGAACTCATGGTCTGCGAGATCATGACCTGAGCCGAAGTCAGATGCTCAACCGACTGAGCCACCCGGCCACCCAGAAAAAAAAATTTTTTTTTAAGGAAGGCTGAAAACACAACAGTGTACACAAATTAAAACAAAACTATCTTGGGGTGGGGGGTGGGGGGTCCAGGATGAAATGCAGAGTATGACAAAACAATCTAACTGTATTACAGATACGTGAAACAACCTCACTGAAGGAGGTTGGGGGTAGGAGGTGGTGGGGAAGTACTGACCTCAGACTTTGGAAATGAATAGACTCTGAAAATTAAAGGCAAAAGAAAATGTACGTAGCACCATACTTTAGTTGATAAAGTTATTTCCCACAGTTTGATTTCACAATTCTGCTACTGTTACACATGTGTACTGGATTTGAACAATTAAATAAATGGATGGTGAGCGGCGGGAGCCTGATTTCTGACTGTGGGAGTGAGAGATAAGCAAGGAGAGGTGCTAGAACAACCCATGCAGTAATGGATTAACGTTGGAGACATCAACATGCATTCTTTTTATGTTTGGCTTTATATAGATACAGATGGTTAGAAATATGTACAGATATGTGTATGTACACAGGTTAGCACACACATGTATATGTGTGTTCTCACACTGTCAGCTGAGGGGTCCCAGAAGCAACAGCATCCTAGTAACAAAAAGTATACCTACCACCTAGATCTTCGTTTATAATATTATTCTCCAACAAAATGGAGAAGGACTCCTTGGTGAAGTGACTGATTCTAGGACTGGACCAGGAAATATAAAAGATGGGCCAAGGGGCACCTTGGTGGCTGTTGGTGAAGTATCTGACTTCAACTCAGGTCATGATCTCATGGTTTGCGAGTTCGAGCCCCACATGGGGTTTCCTGCTGTCAGCATGGAGCCTCCTTCAGATCCTCTGCCCCCCCCCCCGCCCCTCCTCTGCTCATTCGCGTGTGTATCTGCACGCTCTCTTGAAAAAGAAAATTAAAATTAATAAATAAAATAAACAAAAGATGGGCCTGGAACATTCTGTAAAGCCATAAAGTAAAGAAGTGTTCACACACAACCACACATGCATGCACACACACACACAGAGTGATGAAGGTATGTCAAGAAACACAGGAGCCAAGAAAAAAGAGCTCCCAATGGTCAAAGATGGAATAATTTGTGCAAAACACCAAAGTAGCATTAGATTATAAATCAAAATATGAATAAATATTCATGAATCCGTATTAATATATATAAATGATTCAATAAATAAATGGGAGGGAGGAAGATAAATATTCCATGTAGAAGCATTCCAAGTAAGTTATGTAGCAATTCTACCCTCAAGGTAGGGGCATAAAAGTCCCCACTCCTCACCTGTGACTTTATTTGCATAGTGACTCCTGTCCAAAGAATACAGTATGGAAAGGGGAACAAAAGTAACCTTACAGTAGAAGAACCTGACAAACACAACCTCAGCCAGGTAGTCAAGGTCAGCATCAACAAGCATAAGTCATGTTAATATGTGTTACTGATATGATGTAATGACAGTGGCACCGTATCTTTGTAGCTTTCCTCCCCAAAACCCATAACCTAGTCCAATCATGAGAATAGCACCAGACAAATCCCAACAGAGGGACAGTCTACAAAACACCTGACCAGTTCCCAAGTCTGTCAATATTATCAAACACAAGGAAATTCTAAGAGACTGTAACAGCCAAGCAGAACATAAGGAGACATAATGACTAAATGTAATATGGTGTCGTGGATGGAATCCTGGAACAGAAAAAGAACATTAAGTAAAAACTAAGGAAATCTGAAGAAAGTATGGACTTTCATTAATAACACTGTATCAGGATGGGTTCATTAGTTTTGATGAATGTACTATGTTAATATATGATGGTAATAACGGGGGTAACGATATGAGGTTTATGAGAACTCTATTTTCGCGACTTCTCTGTAAATGTAAAGTTGCTTTAAAATATATAGCCTATTTCATAAAGGTAATGCTGCAGTAAACTTCTTTTACCAAAAAAATGCTAGGAAATCTTAAAATCTAAAAACAAATTAATATATATTTGCCTTCCTGCAACATTATTCTAAAATAAAGGCTGTTAACATTTTTAACATCTAAAAATATACTGGAAAATATATTTAAAAATTTTTAACTCAGGGCAACTGGGTGGAGTCGGTGACTCTTGATCTCAGCTCAGGTCATGATATCAGGGTTCATGGGTTCGAGCCCCACCGAGGGCTCTGCACTGATGGCACGGAGTCTGCTTGGGATTCTGTCGCTCCCTCTCTAGATGCCCCTCCCCCACTCCTACCCAGGCGCGCGCGCGTGTGTGTGTGTGTGTGCTCTCTCTCTCTCTCTCTCTCTCTCTGAAAATAAATAAACTTAAAAAATTTTGACTCATAGCAAGTCCATACCTCATTCCATTTACCAAACTAAAATTTAAACTTCAGTATGACAAAATAGAGAATTAAAAGGAAAATATGTGATAGCACTATTTTGCAATGATAATGACAAAAAAGAAATAGACTTAATTTCTAAAATCTTCATAATTTTTCAAAAGAAAAACATCAAAATCCCAGAAGACAAATAGTTAGCAGCATTAAACAGACAATTCACAAAGAAAGAAATACAATAGCTAACATATGTTTAACAAAACATTTCTCCTTCATCACTGAAAAAATCGACAATTGTTGAAGCAGAGTGCCGAGCACGAAGATTCTTTACACGATTCTCTTCACTTTTGTGTACATTTACAATTTTTTCGTAGCATAAAGTTAGATTAAAAGTTTCACCTCACTAAAAATGATGGCTTATTTTAAGCATATATACCATATCTTTGAAATGGCATAGAGTTTTGTGTGTCTTTTTAATAAAATCCACTGTAGAGATGATATACTAAAATATTACATTGATAGCTAACAAGAATGTACATTTGCAGAACCTTCATGAAAAGCAGTCTTGTCATATATATATACATATGTATGTGCACATATACATATATGTATGTATGTCATTATATGCTATATGTCATATATGAAATATATATGTATGTATGCATAATATATATTTTTAAGTTTTTATTTTAATTCCAGTTAGTTAACATACAATGTTTTATTAGTTTCAATTGTACAATACAGTGATTCAACAATTCCATACATCATACAGTGCTCATCACAAGTGCACTCCTTAATCCCCATCACTTATTTTACCCATCACCCCCCCACCTCCCCTTCCTCTCCGTAAGTTTGTCCTCTATAATTAAGAGTTTGTTGGGGAGCCTGGGTGGCTCAATCGGTTGGTCGTCCGTCTTCAGCTCAGGTCATGATCTCACAGTCGTGATTTCGAGCCCCACGTCAGGCTCTGTGCTGACAGCTCAGAGCCTGGAGCCTGCTTCGGATTCTGTGTCTCCCTCTCTCTCTGCCCCTCCCCTTCTCACACTCTGTCTCTCTTTCACTCTCAAAAATAAATAAAAAAAACATTAACATTTTTTTTTTAAAAAAAGGAGTCTGTTTCTTGGTTTGTCTCTCTCTCTTTTTCCCTTTGCTAGTTTGCTGTCTTTCTTAAATCCCACATTGAGAGAAATCATACAGCATTTGTCTTTCCATGGCTCATTTCACTTAGTATTATACTCTAGCTCCATCCACGTCATTGCAAATGACAAGATTTTGTTTAATTTTATGGCTAAGTAATATTCCATTGTGTATATATACCACATCTTTATCCATTCATCAATTGATGGGCACTTGGCCTCTTTCCATATCTTGGCTAGTGTAAATAATGTTGCTATAAACATAAGGGTGCATGTATCCTTTTGAATTAATGTTTTTGTATTCTTTGGGTAAATGCCCAGTAGTGTGATTGCTGGATTTACGGTAGTTCTATTTTTAATTTTTGAGGAACTTCCATACTGTTTTCCAAAGTGGCTGCACCAGTCTATATTCCCACCAATAGTATAAAAGGGTTCCTTTTCTCCACACCCCCGCCAACACTTGTTGTTTCTTGTGTTGTTGATTTTAGCCATTGTGACAAATGTGAGTTGATATCTCATTGTAGTTCTGATTTGCATTTCCCTGATGGTATGCCATATATATATATATATATATATATATATAATATATTAAGTGCTTATTTATTTATTTATTTATTTATGTTTATTTACTTTTAAGAGAGACAGAGACAGAATGTGAATGGGTTAGGGGCAGAGAGAAAGGGAGGCACAGATCTGAAGCAGGATCCAGGCTCCGAGCTGTCAGCACAGAGCCCAATGCGGATCTCAAACCCACGAGCTGTGAGATCAAGACCTGAGCTGAAGTCGGTTGCTCAACCGACTGAGCCACCCAGGCGCCCCTGTTTTATTTATTTTTGAGAGAGAGAGAGAGAGAGAGAGCATGGGAGGGGAAGTGGCAGAGAGAGACAGAGACAGAATCTGAAGCAGGCTCCAGGCTCCCGGCTGTCAGCACAGAGTCCGATGTGGGGCTCAAAGTCATGAACCAGGAGATCATGACCTGAGCCAAAGTCAGATGCTTAACCAACTGAGCCACCCAGGTGCCTATATATATATACATATATATATATGTACATACACATATATATGTATATATATGTGTGTACACACACACACACACATATGTGTGTGTGTGTGTATATATATATGTATATATGTATTATTTTGAGAGAGAGCATTCACGCACACAAACTGGGGAGGGGGAGAGAGAGGGAGAGAGAAAGAATCCCAAACAGTCTCCATTCTGTCAGCACAGACCCTAACGCAGGGCTTGATCCAACATACAGTAAGATCATGACCTGAGCTGAAATCAAGAGTCAGACACTTAACCAACTGAGCCACCCGGGCACCCCTTAAAATTTAAGCTCTTAAGCTGATACGGAATCTGATAATACCTCTGTCTAGGCTGTGAGAGTTTTAGCTTGTGCTTTCACTACTTTTAGCCTTTGGCATTTAGGAATTTCTCATTCTTCCTTGTGAATACAAGAAAGCATTAAAAATTTTATTTGTCTGAATCCATTCCACACGGTGTAAAACGAACTGATGACTCCTTCCCTCAAGAGAGAAGCCAAACAGACAATGAAGCTTGAATCTCCTCATTTGACTCTAACTTTCTCAGGGAATGGAGCTCATCTCCTAATTTAGGTCAGAGCTTCATTCCTGACACAATTAACTGTAGCTTGAGTGACAACATCATGTGCAGGAACATGGCTGCTCCCATTGTGACCTTATGAATTGAGTGAGTAAAGAAGAGACATTCCCAGAAAAACAAGGAGTAAAACAATGGGTGTAAAGACATTTGTAAAACTTAGAGTTAGGTTGAAATGATTGCTGTGAAAATGTGATTTCAAGGGTCAGTGCAATTACTTAGAAAAACTCCTATGAAAATAAAAGCATTGGGCGCCTGGGTGGCTCAGTGGGTTAAGCGTCTGACTTCGGCTCAAGTCATGATCTTCCTGAGTTCGAGTCCCACGTCAGGCTCTGTGCTGACAGCTCAGAGCCTGGAGCCTGCCTTGGATTCTGTGTCTCCCTCTCTCTCGCCCCCCCTCAAAAATAAATAAACATTTACAAAAATTAAAAAAAGAAAAAGAAAATAGAAGCATGATAATGATTATCGGGAAATAAAGGTCCAGACAATTACAGTAAGAGATGGCTTTATTTGTTTGGGAGGGAGGTTATATATATTAATTACTTCTTAATAGAAAAGTATAAACTAAACATCCTGTGTTTCATGTCTATTTTATAGTAAGAATTATTACATTTGCAACTTTTAAAAGATAATGAGGACAAAAATGTCCATATTTTATTATCCAGTTATTTTGTTAATAAGAATCTATCCTAAGAAATAATTTGAAATATAAACATACATATGCAGAAAAAGTTATTATAGTTGTTATTTATTTATAAGCATAAAAAATTGAAAATAACTTAAATGTACAGTTATGGAGAAATTTTAATAAATATTGATATACTCACAGAATGTATGCTATTAAACCATTAAAAATGATGTTTATAAAGCATGGTTACTAATGAAAAAAATTTGTAGGCTTAAGAAAAACTAAATATGAAATTGCATAAGCTCAAAGAAGCAAAAACAATGTATTTTATAATGCCCAAAAAACACCTCAAAATTCTAGTCAGAGAGTCCCTCGGGACAATAAAGAATATCATCAATTCTTGGGGTTTGTTGTTTTTTTTCTTTAATTTTTTTTGATGCTGATTTATGCTTGAGAGAGAGAAAGACAAGAGAGACAGAGCACGAGCAGGGGAGGGGCAGAGACAGAGGGAGACACAGAATCCGAAGCAGGCTCCAGACTCTGAGCTGTCAGCACAGAGCCTGATGTGGGACTCAAACTCACAAACCGTGAGATCATGACCTGAAGTTGGACACTCAACCGACTGAGCCACCCAGACACCCCTGTTGGGGTTTTTATCTAAATGAAGACATAGGTGAGAAGTTAGCCCTTGAAAAATGACACATCCATGTACAAAATAGACAGCTGAGAATATCTTTG
Source organism: Neofelis nebulosa (assembly GCF_028018385.1). NCBI lineage: Eukaryota > Metazoa > Chordata > Mammalia > Carnivora > Felidae > Neofelis > Neofelis nebulosa. The sequence continues at coordinate 129,130,110 of NC_080787.1, read as the reverse complement.
GTTTTATGTAGACATTAAAATTAGGGGTTTTTTGTTGTTTTGTTTTGTTTTGTTTTGTTTTACCATTTACTTATTTTTGAGAGGCAGAAAGAGACAGAGCATAAACTGGGGAGGGGCAGAGAGAGAAGGAGACAGAATCCGAAGCAGGCTCCAAACTCTGAGCTGTCAGCACGGAGCCCTATGTGGCACTCTAACCCACGAATCCTGAGATCATGACCTGAGCCGAAGTCACTGACTGAGATTCTTAAGCCAGTACTGAATCCTATAATACATCCTCTATCTAGGACTGTCATAGTTTTAACTTGCACATTTCTTACTCTTGGTTTAACTTTACCAAAATTCAAGAAGTAGGAGGATGTGAAGGCTTTCCATATTTTGCTCACTTTTGCCCCTGCTGGATCCTGGCTTTCTCCGACTACATGCAGCTCTATGCCATCAGAAGGGATGTTCCCACCATGACATGAGGGCCATAGTGCCATAAGAAGAAAGAGGCAGTGGCGGCATCTTCCCATTGCTTTTTCTCAATGACATTGACTTGTCAGGCCAAGGCAACTGCCAGGTGCATAAATGAGAGCCGATGACAAAGTACAGATGTCTGATTGAGACCAGTTTGGTAGCACAAGGGAGAACACTTAGACCAATATAATGCAGTGACCTTTTTTCAGTAAGGGCTCTGTGAGAAAATGAAACCCTACGTAAAATGATTGGAGTGACGTTTTTTTTTTAATTTTTTAATGCTTCTTTGTTTTTCAGAGAGAGGGAGACACAGAATCTGAAGGAGGCTCCAGGCTCTGAGCTGTCAGCACAAAGCCCTCTGTGGGGCTCAAACTCACGGACCTGAAGATCATGACCTAAGCTGAAGTTGGACACTTAAGCAACTGAGCCACCCAGGTGCCCCTGGAGTGACTATTTTCTTAATTATCCCTGAGATGATCCATTAGTAGCACCATTACAGACACAGAGAAGTTAATTCATTATATATATTGAATGCTTTAAAGTTTAATCCTCTCAGGGCACCTGTGGCTCCATAAGTTAAGCATCCAGCTTTGGCTCAGGTCATGATCTCACTGATTATGGGTTCAAGCCCCACATGGGCTCACAGCTTGGATCTTGGAGCCTGCTTCAGATTCTGTGTCTCCCTCTCTCTCTACCCCTCCCCTGCTCACACTCTGTCTCTCTCTCTCTTTCAAAAATAAATAAAACGTTAAAAAAATTTTTTTAACTTAATCCTCTCATGTAATCTTAGTTGAGAAGGGCTAGGGACAATGGCTAAAATAGATCACACTTATGCCAAGCAAAATGGGCCGCTCTCACTGAGCAATTCAATATTTCAATCCACTCAATCTTGGGCAGCCAAAATTACAGAACAAATAACCTATTTTATTATCTGGGTTATGACTTCAGGAAATCTTGTGGCCTAAAAACTTTAATGTCCCAGGTTTGTATTAGTTTGCTAGAGTTGCCATTAAAAAGTACCACAAATTGGATGGCTTGAACAGCAGAAATTTATTGCCTCATGATTTTGGAGGCTAGAAGTCTGAAGTCAGATGTTGGCAAGGTTAAGGGAGAGAGCTGTTCCAGGCCTCTCTCCTCGACCTGTAGATGGCCATCCATCTTCCGGTTCACATGGCATTCTCCCTGTATGTTGATCTGTGTCCACATTTCACCTTATAATGATGCAAGTCATGTTGGATTAGGTCCTATCCCAATGACTTCATTTGAACTTGATTGTCTCTATAAAAACCCTATCTCAAAATAAGGTCACACTGTGAGAGGCTGGGGGTTAGGACTTCATATGAATTTGGGGAGGACACAATTTAACCCACAATAAGGTTTAGTTGCATAGGCAACTGTTAGACTTACCTGGTCCGTGTCCATTGCACTTCCTTCCCAAACTGAAATCTTCACAGTAATCACCATTAATTGCCCCGGGGGGGAGTGGAGGGACGTATAATACAGACATCAACAATCAGAAAAGCACATGATTTGTTTAGGGATGGACACATAATTCAAATCAAGGCAATTAAAAAGTTCTCACTGGGACTTTCGTTGCAACGATCAGGAAAGATTGCAGTTGCTAAGGATCGTGTAAGCCTAGCTGCTGGTGGCCATCATTGGTGGCACATGGAAAGACAGTGCCTGAGAATAAAGTCAACCAACTGGATGCACGGTCTGCCCAGACCATTGCTTCAGAGCTGGAGCGTTTATTTCCCCACTTGCTTAGAATATTGGCAAGGGATGTCTCTCAGCTGAGCTGTTCTCCATGACATACCCTCAGCCAAATAGCCACCTGGCCCAATGACTGAATAATGTAGGGGTGCGGGTTTATAAAGGCCCAGACCCTTTCCCTCCAAGCAAAGTATCCCTAAAGAATCAGCTACCTCCCTCTGCTCAATCCTACTTTCTTCATTCTCTTCACACATGCTGATACCAAGAACACTCCCCAGTGAACTTCCTGCATACAAATCTTTACCTCAAACCTACGATACCAAACAGAGAGGAAAGCAGCACTACAGGACCCTGAGTACCTTGTTCGAGGCCATGGATTCAACCCTCAGACCTCTTGGTTATATGAGCTAATAAATTTCCCTTTTTATTGACGCTATTTCATTTTGGGTTCCTGTCACTTTCACCAAAAGAGACTTGATGAACTACGACACCTTGGATACAAGTTTCGGAAATAATCTAGTGTGATCGGCAGAGGAAGACATATAAATTCATTCAGTAAGTACTATGGCGCCCGTACCCCTCTACTTTGTGCTAGGCTCTGTTCTAGGCTCTGGGGACATGAAAGTACATAATTCAATGTCTCTCTTCTCAGAAGGCTTACATTTTAAGTGAAGAGAAGAAAAAATAAGCGAGTAAGAAAATAAACATAGAGTAGAATTTTAAGTAAAAGCTACCTATCCAAAGTTGGTCATGGGGGATTGGAATGCCACAGATTGTCTCTACCAGATTGAATGGCATTATATTCGAGTAGAGGAGGCCGTTCCCAGGTTCTGACCTATGCCACAACGTCTGCCTGGAAGGCTACTATGGCCTACTTAGAATCATCCACAGGGACTGCTAGCTAGTAGGGGCCTTGCAATCAACATGCTACCCCCAGTGCTACCTTCGATCAAAGCCTAACTAGGCAACTTAGGAGACTGCTATATCAGGTCTTGACCTTCTGAGAACTTTTTCTCTATCAACCTCACCTCGGTTCTGCATTTTTCAGATCATTCAAGGTGCCTTGTGTGAATTATTTCACTTAGCACTTAAAACAACCTTGTGAGCTATTACCACCTTCACTGATATGCAAGAAATCCAACTCACAGAGAGGGAGAATAAGTAACTTCTCCAAGGCCAGGCCTCCGCTGAGTGGTTCTGAGCCCAGGCAGTCTGATTCTGGAGACCTTAGCAGCCCCTTTGAAAGCCTGCATGACTTGGAAATACTTGGCCCAGGGGTCATACCCGTCAGGGTGCCTGTCAGACCTGTCTCTGAGACTGAATTTCTTGGCAAGTTCAAAAATCATAAGAAAAGGGTTAACATTTACTGGGCACCTACCATATTCCAAATGCTTTACACATATAAGGTCATTCAATCTTAAACAATAATCAACCCTACAAGGTTGCCATCACTATCCTTACTTTCAATTTCAGGAATTAATGCCAGTTAAAAGTGTGCCCACCTCTTCACCAAGTGTTAGCGATGGGTCTCAGACCCGGATCTGGCAGATTCCAACATATGTGCTCTGTTATGATTACAATGGCACCATGTTACTTTTCCAAATAGACAGTCTTCTGGATTCGTTGAGCGTTAGCTGTTTACTTTCACTCAGTTTCCTCTGCATGAAACTGATATTATTGAAATATCAGATGTTATTGAAACATTTTAATAGGATTCTTTATTTAGGGAACTGAGAACAAAAAGAAATTAATTGATAGGAATCCGGTCTACATTATGGATTTGCTAAGTTTTTAACTTGGACATATATTTGTGTCCTGATACCAATAAAGAGTAATACACAGAAGTGATTTACATGCAGTCACCATATGCTTTCTCATTAAAGGACTGGTACACATTTCCAGCCACAGGTCTGTGGGGACACAGCCTCAATCCCAGTGTCGGTCCTTAGCCTTCCCCTCTCCTGGATTGTTGGCCTGATCTGGTCAGAGTACTCTGAATTTTGTGGTAGTCATGACTTTGCAAGAGTCTCTCCAAATCCCCTTAGGCTTGTTGCGTTTCCTCAGGAGACCGTCTTGTACCTCCTATCACTGCTGGTGTTCATGTCCATTCATGCAGAATACTAAACCCTCCACAGAGGGCACTGAGTCCCAAAGGTAGGACTCCTGGATTAATCTGTGATTCTCCATCCTTTGGTTCACCTTCTCAAAACTGTGGTTTCCCTCTGCTCACCAGGCCCAGGAGACAATCTTCCAAGGGAACACATGTTGAGCCCAGAGACCACAAGACGAGTAACCTCTTTCTGGCTCTCCTCCGCTTCTGCTGCCTTCTTATATCATCAGACTCAGTGGGCATCTGATTCCTCACTGGCTGTCACTATGACTTGCTCAACGTCTCAGCTCTCAGTGTTCCTGTTGTCTTCTAGAATCTTGGGTCTCTGCTCATACCTTCCCGGGAAGAGCTGTTTCTACCATCCCCGTTGTTTCTGGACAAGGAGGATTAAGTCCTTTAGGAATAGATGACTCCTTTCTCTATAGTTGCTTCCTGGATCCCTTTTGAAACAATCTCTCTTCTTCCACAGCTTTAGGGCAAGGGACAAAAAGATTTTTACTTAATATGCAGATCTTGCAACCAGTCCTCTAACTGCTATTCCTGCAGAAAGCTCTTTTCAATACTTAAAAAATTCTCTTTTTCATGCCCTGCCCCTTTGCATATGGGTCATACATTTGTCACAACATTATAAGCTACTTAGCGTATCTTCCGATATATTTAATATAATGACAGTGTGCTAAAAGAGCCGATGCTGCTCTTTAAGCATTTAAGTTAACTACAAAATATAGACTTAAACTTTGAGGCTGATGGTAACCCCCATTTTCTCGCTATTTTATCATGAGATATTTATAAGTGCTCTGATACTAACATATTGGTATATGCTTATTCTTCATGCTATTTCCTCCAAAAATGAACCCTTTAAAAATTTAAACATGATTACCGTCCATTAAAAGTCCACAATGTAGTGTGGAATCATCCTGTGGGAATAAAAGGAATAGCTTAGGTTTGATGAGAATTTACCACGTGCCATGTTCTGCATTAAGCACCTTACAGACATTATCTCATTTACTCCCTCCACAGCTCTCAGAGGCTGGCATGAAAATAATAATCTCCAATGAGCTAGTGGAAGCTCAGAGGAATTAAACAACTTTAGCAGAGCCCCAGAACAAGGCCACAGTGGAGCTTGACTCCAAAGTCCAAACCTTAGCTTTCAAGTGACATTGCCTCCTAAAACTAAGTAAAGAAAAAAATGTGTGTGTGTGCGTGTGTGTGTATTAAGAGGGAGAGAGAGACACACACACAAAGAAATACATAGAGTAAGAAGTTCTTCTTCATCCCCATACTCTTCTACCCCAGTTATATTCCTCTCTGTAGAGCCTGCATTGTGAAGAGCAATGTCACAATTGCTAACACTTAGAACATTCTATTTATTTGATCATAGAAGGGACACATTACTTTTCTCTTCTGTGACCACTGGAGGGAATTTGCCTTTAGTTCTCTTGTGAAATAACCTTCTCAGAGCTCCCTTTACTCATGACCTTAGCTGACCACCAATCTCCTCAGATGCAAATCTACGGACAGCACTCAACATTTGAAAAGTGTGCGTGATCTGTCTACTGTGCTATTTTGCTCGTTGTGACATTGCAGGCTTAAAAATCGGCTGGCATTTTTGCTGCGTAGAACCTATCATTTATTTAGGCTTACAGGATTATAAGAAAATTTCTTGAGACATAGTACTAATAGTCAGGTCTGTTGTGATTCTTTACCTGTGGTCCAAGAGAAACAAAGGAGCATATGAGCCAGATAATCCCTTAAAGCCAAACTGTTCGTGGTAAGGTGCTCCAGGAAGTTGAATTAAGTTTTTCCATCTTTCAGCCTACAAAATTACCACTCGGTGTACTGCTACTTCAAAGTGACGACAGGTAACCACTTCACCCAGATTTCATTGTAAAGAGGGTTGCGGTGTTAATAATAGTATCGGTAGTGAGTCACCTCGGCGGAGGCAACAGCGATCTTGCTACGATATTTTTTACTTGAAGATGGCGTTATTAAGGCTACAAAAGCAGACGTGGCTCATCCGTTTCATCATATCCTGCCATTTCTCTGGAAAGAAGCAAATGACTCCTGTTCAGTGCCAGAGGAGATCCAGGAAGCCCTAACTCGTCCCTAGACTGATGGCAAATGATACGGTCTCTTTCTCTCCCATTTTCCCGACCCAGTACTGGCTCTCCAGAATCGTGTGCGCACGGTCCATCTTGCCCGCGCTTGCCGGAAGTATTGAGAGCAACTACTGCCGCACACCGACATTCACAAAAATTCCTTTCAAGCGTCTAAGAGGGTTCTGGAATTTTCCAGGGCCCAAGTCTTCACAGCTCCCGCCTCCCAAGAATGCACAATTCCCATTGACCAACGGCCACCATGTGCTTCCTGTCCTTCTCTTTTCCAAATGAGAACATCAGTTGAAGTTATCCCATGTCGACTTCTCCATTGTATGTTGGGCATAAGCGAAGGGAAGAACACGTGTTTGTTGTATGTTAAAGTGCTTTACGCGGAAGAATTCCGGGGATGAAACAATAAAGCGGTGGGGAGATCTGATGAGGAATAGAAGGAAGTTGGTCGGGAGGGCAGTGTCCAGCACCGCTCACTGCTTCAAAATTGCAGGAGAGCTCTGGAGAAGGTAGTTGTCTGAAACAGAGAGGAGGGAGTTGAGGCATTTATACTCTTGTGCCTATCAGAGGTTAAAGGCTCTCTAAGGAGTGTGCACATTCTTGTGCACGGGCTCTTGTGGCTGTCTGTGCGTGCAAGCGAAGAGAGGTCTGGGACTAAAGACCGTCCTCTGATAAAGAGACCCAGGCTCTGACCGTTAAGAGTGAAAGCACCCTGGGAGTCTGCGTGCATAAGAAATATAGTATGTACAAAAACGGTAGCAGATGTAAGTGAAACGCTGACATCCATCCAATGGTAGGCTTCTCTCTAAGCCCCTGCGATGGGACGAAGGCAGTCCCCTTCTTTCTTCTCATCCTCCCTGCCTTTCCTCTCGCCATTCCTGTTTCCCCCCTGGGAAGACCACTTTTCTATTCATTTATGGTCAACAAGCCAAAAGGTCTACCAGCAGCCTGGCTGGAGAGGACAGCACATCACGCAGAGCCCTTGGACTGTGAGCTGATCATAGTTACTGGATGGGAGTTTGAATTGTCCCCTTTAGGGAAGGAGTAAATGCATCCATTGAGTGGAAAGAAGAGTGTGCATACGTGGAAGGCAAGGAGGGGAGAACTATGGCAGACACTAAGTGTTCACCAAATCCATTTCTCCCTTTAATGTAGAACTCCCAAGTTCCAGGGAGCATACAACTGCCAACGTACAGCACACTGCACAGGTGGTATCCTCATATTACAAAATTTGGGGAATGGGATGTGGACGGAAGTGATTTATGTCTCTTTAGAGTGGTGTCCCCTCAAAAAGAAGGCATGTATGCTCTTCCCCTTTCCCTCTTTCTGCTGGCTGAGAGATGAGGACCTCCGGGAGGGAGAAGACATTTACTGGGGAGAGTAGAGCCCCCCACTGGCCATGACCTGATTAATTCTGGACTGTTCCGT